>NC_056743.1:179225236-179485236 GCF_019279795.1 Protopterus annectens
TTGGTCTTGACAAATGTGCAAAAGCAACCTTTAAAAAAGGAAAACTGCAGCACCAGGAAAACATCAGTTTGGGGCAAGAATGTGATATAAAATAACTTGAGCAAGAGGGGGTGTATAAATACTTGGGAATTGATGAAGGATCAGCAATAAAACATGAACAAATGCGAATAAAGCTTAGTAAGGAGTACTTTAGAAGACTTAAATTAATCCTGAAAACAGCATTGACACCTAGGAACAAGATCCAAGCTATAAATCAATTTGCTTTTCCTGTCCTAACTTACAGTTTTGGAGTGATTGACTGGCCCCAAAAAGTGTTGGATAGATTGGATATTAAAACAAGAAGGATGCTTCATGCTCACCAAATGATTTATAAAAATCAGTGTATACCAAGATTATATATTCCCTGTTCTGAAGGAGGGATGGGCTTCCTTGAAATTGATTACATGTATAGATCTGCATTCATGGGACTCCACACATACCTACTGACCTCACAAGATCCAAATGTGGTGAATGTTTTGAAACATGAGGAGAATAAATCTAAGATGACATCTCTGCTTAACTTAGCCGAAGCATATCGAAGTTAAGTAAGAATGGAAATCAAACCAGAGGTGGATAAAAATCAGCCAGCAACTGAATGTGCTAAACAACAAAAGAAAGAATATAATGTGAAGGATCAGACGAGAAGGCAAGAAATGTGGAAAAAACATAAATATAGTTGCAAGTATAGAAAACTTCTGGAAGAGCCTCATGTTGATCAAGAAAGAAAACAGGAATGGTTAAGGAGTGGTGAATTTGCATCAAGAAATGAAAGGTTAATATTGCCAAGATAGTGGGCTACGTACACATTGGTTTACTAAGTCTATTGAACATGTGAGAGAAACAGATATATGTAGGTTTTGTGGAACCGAATTGGAAACAGTCACACACCTTATTGCTGGTTGCGGCTCTCTTATGGCAGTGGGACTGTATACTGAAAGGCATAATAATGTGGCGAGATTGTTACACGGGAGATTGTGCAAACATTATGGTATCAAAGTGGCTGAAAAGCACTGGAAACATGAGCCACAGAGAATCATAGAAAATGAAGTTTACATCACATGGGATCACCCAATACCAACAGTCAAAAAGATAGATGTTAGAAAACCGGATATAGTGGTCCAAGAAAAGAAGACAAAAGTAGCATTGATCATTGAAATCACCATACCTAGTGACTACAGTGTCTTGCATACAGAGAGAGACACAAAGTAATAAAATACCTCAATCTGCACACAGAAATGAGAGCCATGTGGAAAAAAGATACCCAGACAGTTCCAACAGTAGTAGGAGCAACTGGTCTTATAAAAAAGAATTTGCAATCGTATTTAGATATGTTACCAATTCATGTAACATTGTACGAACTGCAGAAGGAGTCATTAATGGGCACATTGTGGGTGCTGCGAAGACCACCTTTGGCTAACATCAAAGAGTGAAACAATACTAATTTCATTAACTTCAATCGTACTTTGACTAAGGAATGGGGTCCACTCCCGTCATGGTATTAGAAACCCAAAAGACTTGGAGAAATTAAAAAAAGGGGACATTATACACTACGACTGGCCTATTGAGGGCAGAGTAAAGAGGGACAATGATATCTCAAGATTTAAACACAATTCCTTTGTTTATAAGCTGTGCAGTATAGAAGGGTTTTCATACAACAGTGGGTGTATGTTCGTTGAAAGTTATGTCACTGTCCACATAAGTTCCCAAATCCAGAATAACTAGGTCATCTCTCAAGGGCATACCATCGATGTGGTAATTCTCTAGGGTAAATAACTTCCTAAAGGATACTATAATGCATTTTTTGGCATTAGTTTTATTCCATTATTCTGTCCCCAGTTAATTGTTTGGGACAGCACTTCCTGCAGGATGACTAAGTCATTTGGAGATTCAATGACTGCTCCTAGATTGCAGTCATCTGTTAACTTAGTGAGCAGTGCCCTTTAGTATTGTCTTTTACTTCAGAGATGAAAATGCCAAACTGGAGAAGTCCCAGCACCGATCCCTGGGGGACTCCGCTGCTGACTGGTTTCCTTGTGGAGGTAGCTTCCTCCGTTTTGATTTCCTGCATCTTATCTGTGAGCCAGTTGGAAATTCCAGTGGGTAACATAGGGGTTTATTCCCAGTTTATTTTGCTTTTCTACTATGCCTGAGTGGGATGTTATGTCAAAAGCTTTGGTCAGATCAAGGTATGCATTGTGTAGAGTTTTACCTTCATCCATGCTTTGGTGACCTTTTCAGAAAAGTCTGCCATGTTGAGAAAGTATGACCTGCCCTTAATGGGGTTATTATATGGAGGTTCCCTATGTCCCTATTAATTAGTTCCATGATAAGTCTCTCCATGGCTTTGAATATGATAATCATGATTATGATTGATATATATATATATATATATATATATATATATATATATACACACACACACACACACACACACACACACACACACACACACACACACACACACATATACAAATACATGTATACATGTACATGGGTCTACTTTGTTTCATTGAATCTCATTTCACCCCAACCACTTCGCTGAAAACTCAAATTACTGAAAACTCATTTCACTAAATCTCATTTCACTGAACTACAGTTAGTATATATGGCACAGTGTGGAGTACTGTAAAGCAAGTAAAAGGTCTATGCCCTTTTCCCCACTGTAGTGCGATCCTGGAGTTAGTATATATAGTTCAGAGGGGGGCACAGCCCCCCACATTGGGTGGTGTGGGGGTGTAGCTCCCCACTTAGTTTGAGTACATACTGTCTTCTGGAAAGAGTTAGTCATTGGTGTTGTAACTATGCATGTCTATTGTTTAAAATTTATTGTTTTGAAGTTTTTGGTAAAATGCAATATAAAACAAACAAGGTGGGGGGGCTATGCCATCCACACCCCCACATGTGGGGGGCTGTGCCTCACACGCACACACCTTAACTATATATACTTACTCCAGGATTGCACTACAGTGGGGAAAAGGGCATATACCTTTTACTTGCCTTACAGTACTCTACTCAGTGCCATATATACTAAGTTCACTTCAGTGAAATTAGTTTTCAGTAATTTGTTTTTCAGTGATGTGGTCGGGGTGAAATGAAATTCATTGAAATGAGATTCAGTGGAACAAAGTATACCCACGTACATACATCTGTGTGTATGTGTGTCTATGAATGTATTAGTAGATATAGCTGGAGTATGTTGCGGTCTAAAATATGATACCCAAAATATCTTGTGGTGAGTGGTTAGCAACTCATCAGAATACTCATATCAGAAAACTCTTTCCATAATCAACAGTTTAAGATATGTTGAGTATCACGTACACAAGATAGGTGCTTGCTAAGAGTTTAAGAAGTGTAATTGTGTTCCTTTAAACAAATACCATTTAAGTGTTAAATTGGGAACGTATATATTTATATTTATATATACACAGGCACACACACAGGTGAAGAGAGAAGTGTAATATGGGAAAAATGTTTAATGTAAACATAATATTTTCTCTTTTTGAAATCCATCTTGTTTCAAGATGGATCTTGGCAGCCTGGGCATGTCTTTAGTTTTCTTTTACTGCCTACATGTATAATACTAACCTTTCCTGTAACTAGTCTAGTCCAGATACAGATTTGCTGTATCCAGGACTGTTTGCAAGCTTCTGAGCCCCCCAAGCCTTTCTGTGTTGGAGGGAAGCATTCTAGCTTATCAGTGGGAGTGGTAAGCACTAGGTAGCCTATCTACCACAAGTTTCAGGTACAGATTCTTAGTTTTACCACTTGAATTTGCTTATTTGCGCTCAGCACTTGTTCAGAACTTGTCGTTAGCACTAAATAAGCTACAAATTACTACAGCACTCAACCTTCCTCTTTACCTAGAGAAAAATAGTTTTTGTACTTACTTTCCTCACTTACTTAAAGAAAAACAGCTGTTATACTCACTTTCCTCACTTGTCTAGAAGAAAGTAGTTTTTTTATTCAGGCATGTCCAAAGGTCAGCTCCCAGTGTTGTCTCCTGTCTATCTGATGAATCTGGGTATCTTGGGGCAATGTAGCAATTGCCTCATGTACACAGACAACCCTCTCCTCCTACCATCCAACACCACAACCTGTGAGAGATGCACTTATCTAGCCAAACTGGAGGTAATGCTCTCTTCAACCAAGACTGAACTTGACAGTCAAGAGGAGAAGGTAAACACCTGCACCAGACCAGACTCATCACTTGGCCCCACTAAACCTTCACCACCAAAATCCACACATTGAAATACAAAAACATTTGCAGAGGCTCTCAATAATAATCTGTTCAAGCAACAGACCCTCCAAAGCAGAAACACAAGCAACCTCCACCCCCAATACAACCCAAATGACACATAGCCCACAGACTCACTGTGCCACTCAACCACAGCCCATAAGGCAAAACAATGTACCCAACACATTAGTCATAGGTGACTCTGTAGTCAGGCACACTGATGTCCCACTCACCAGGCTAAACAAGGAGAAGGTTACTGTCAGCTACCTGTCTGGTGCCAGGATCCGCCACATAACTCATGCATTCAGGTCACTTCACAGCAAATACAAATATGACTCTGTCATTGTCCATGTTGGTGTGAACACCCTGAGACATACCTCCCTGGACTACATGAAAAGAGACATGGAAGAACTCTCCGATCTTATAGCCCAGGCAAGTATGACCCTAGCCCTGAGTAGCATCCTGCCATCACCCAGAATGATACTGCAGTACAAGGACAAAATGATTGACTTCAACAATTGGCTAAGGTTCTGGTGTCATTCTAAAGAGATCCAGTATCTGTTGGCCTGGGACGACATGGTCAACAGACCACGATGCTTTGCTTTGGGATTCCAGATACTGGCTAAGGGTCTTGCCGCCCCTATAGTGCCTTTTTAGGCAAGGTTCAAATGACAAATTCACCACCATAACAGGAACAGGCAAACAAAAACAGAGGGTAATGCTCCTCAATGCTAGAAGTTAAATCTCAAAATGTACTCACTCGAGGCACTCCTTAAAATGGAGAACATCGATATCTGTGCAGTGACTGAGACCTGGTTCAAGGCTCCAGGGAGCACCCCTGAATTACCAGGCTATAACTCATACCACACTTTTCAGCCACCTAACCTGGACCAGAACACTAAAGGCGGAGGTGTGTCCATATTCATTAAGGATATCCACACCTCCAGGCTAGTTGTGCAGCATAATGCATCCGAGGTTATCCAAGTGCAACTAACTCTGGGTAAAACTGCAATCCAAATTATAGCTTGCTACAGATCCCCCACCATGCCCCAGGATTCCCACTCCTGTTTTCTTGATATACTGGAAAATATTAGGGTTCAACCAAACACCCTAATAATGGGTGATTTCAACTACCCCACCATTAACTGGAAAAACTACTCATGTGCCAACTCCTTTGCTCAACGCTTTCTGGAATTCATAAATTCCAATGCCCTGGATCAATGTATCCACACCCCCACCAGGGGCAAAAGTATCCTAGACCTAGTCATTACCAACATGAGTGATCAGTGTTCCACATCTGAAGTCAACTCCTCGTTGGTCAGATCCAACCATAAGCTAATCACCCTAGATATCTGCATCCCACCCCCACCCACCATTAAGGAAACCATGGTAAAAACTTTCTCCAAAGCCAACTTCATGCTTCTTAAGACAGAAGTGGTGAACTTCATGACACCCATGCAGATAGATAATACAGTTACAACTGCTGAATCCTACACAAATGCACTCTATAAGCACTTACATGAGTGCATGGATCATGCTATCCCAAACAGAACCAAGATGCCATCCTTCGGTGGTCCCCTGCCATAAACAAACTGTACAACAGAAGGAAGAAACTGTTGCAAAAGAGAGTAAAATCCCATGAGTGGAGGAGCTCTGTGGTCAGCCTCAGTAAGAAGCTGAGATCCCTTATAAGATCCTCCAAAGCTAGTTATGAAAACAAAATTGCAGCTGATTCTAAGGGCAGCCACAAAGCATTCTATAACTATGTCAAGAATCTCAATGGCAAAACCCAGATCTGCTCTGTGTTATAGCTCAACGGCATGAAAATTATAGAACCAACTGATATTGCCAACATCCTGGCAGATAGGTTCAGTGCTACCTTTACCCACCCCCTAAAGGGCCCATATCTATACAGGGGTAAGAATGCAGAGTACCTGTAATGACATCTATGCAGGTAAAGCTGCACTCTCTGAAACCAAGAACACAGCATCCATGGGACCGGACAACATCCCAGGCTGCGTTTTACATGAACTTCAGAACGAACTGGCTCCCCACCTAAGCACCATGTTCAAAGTCTCACGTCAGACTTTGTGCCCACTGAATGGCACACAACAACAGTTATCCTACTCCACAAAGGGGGAGCCACCACTGATCCTGTGAACTATTGCCCTATTAGCCTGACGAGCCTGGTCTGCAAGGCCATGGAATGTATCATCATGGAACTCATAAGCAAAGACATTGTTAACCTCCAAACTCTGGACCCCACCCAGTTCAGGTTTGTGAAAGGCAGATCATGCCTTCTGAACCTGATTGACTTCTTTGAGGGAGTCACCAAAGCCGTAGATGAGATTAAGATGGTTCATACAGCCTATCTTGACCTTGCCAAGGCTTTCAACACCATCCCCTATTCTGGAATTATAGCTAAACTCACAGGATGGGTTGCCAACTGCCTCACTGACAGAACCCACACTGTAAAAGTTGCAGACTCCAAATCTGGCTTCAAACCAGTGACAAGTGGAGTACCACAGGGTTCAGTCTTGGGGCCTCTCCTGTTTGGTATCTACTTCTCTGAAGTACAGGCTAACACAGAAGGCCTCTGGATAATGAAGTTCGCAGATGACTCCAAACTAGGAGCCATAATCGAGTCCCCAAATGATGTGGACATCCTACAGCAGGGCCTCACTGAGACAGATGCCTGGTGTCAGAGGCATGACCTCAAGCTCAGTGCCAAAAAGTGCATTGTCATCTCCTTTGGTAAAAACTCTGTACCCATGAACTACCACATAAACAGAAGTCTACTTAATGCCAAATGTGTGATAAGAGACCTCGGGACCCAGGTGGACAGTAGTCTCTCCTTTGATAATCACATTGCCACAGTAGTCAGGAAATCCTTCTAGGGGCCCACCTCATCACAAAAGGGTTCTTATCAAGGAAAAAAGAGGTCATTGTTCCCCTCTACTCAGCACTCATAGAGCCATTATAGAGTACAACGTCCCTTTTGGAATGTACCTCACAAGACATCTCCAGCAGCTGGAAAAGCCATAGAAGTACCTCACAAAGAGGATTACTGGCCTCAGACAGATGCCCTACACTGACCGTCTCATAAATCTCGCTTTACTCTGTAGCATATAACCTACTCTAAGGAGATCTCTGCCTAACATATAAAGCTATGTTAAACCCAGAGCTGTTGGACATGCTACACCTAAATAAATCCCAATCCCTCTGAGCTACACACTATAGGGACTTAAACCTTGTTACCACAATAAACAAGACATGCTGGAGGGATAGATTCCTGTCCTAGAGAGTTCCTATACTCTGGAACAAGCTACCCATCTATGTCAAGCAAAGATCCTCGTTAGCACTCTTCAAGAAAAATCTTGATGCGTGGATGGGAAATAGGAAATGCACCTCGTTTACAGTAAAAGGACTACTGTACAATACCACAGTGTCAGAATTAGTATGTGTGTTAAGGTCAAAAATATCTTCATGCAGCACAGTTCACTGGAGTAGATCACTGGAGATCACTTCTGTGGCTCTGCTCAACAGGGACACAAGAAATTAATTTTATTGGATGGGATAAGCCTTGGAATCTTGTTGGCTAGGCTTACTTAGGCCCTTGGGCCGATAGCCTAGTACCTACCTATGAACCTATGAACCTATGTGAATATTGCCAGAGTAGAAGGTTCCTATGTGGAAGATGGGAACTTGTGCCTAATATGGAAATGCACAGATAATGGGTGTGCAGATTCTTAATAAGCAGAATAATTCAAAGGTATTTAGTTTTAATTGGGCAGTGACACTATTTTAAAAGATACAAAATATTCTGCCTTGAAGCATGCATCATATAAAGGAATGAAGTTTCTTGTGTTTGAGGAGACAAGACCTTGATTGCTTAGTGTCACACATACGTGTGTTCTTAACAATAAAGGGGATTATTCTTCTCCAGTGAACTGTGCTGCATGAAGATATTTTTGACCTTAACACACATACTAATTCTGACACTGTGGTATTGTACAGTAGTCCTTTTACTGTAAACCAAGAAAAAGGGGAACAAACTCCAATCAAAACTAAATAACCAAACCAAGCAAAGGAGTTTGGAAAACGAAGTCATCAACCACGAAGAAAGTAAATCACAAAAAGTTTATTAATGCTGACAATACACAAAATTTACTTTCTTCGTGGTTGGTGACTTCATTAACTCCTTTTACTGTAAAGTAAAGTGATTTCCGAATCAGTATATATAAGTCAAAAACAGTGCAGTCCCTCTAAGTCAGTGGTGCATGAGGACTGTCCTATTCTGAAAAAATTATTCACAAAGTATAACAGCAAGTTTTGAAATTAATTTATTTGTTGTTACTTTTTAGTTTTCAGTTTTAAATGACTGCTTTCTATTGATTTCAGTGAAATCTTGTAACTATGCTTTTTGTAAGCTGTGTACTAAAGAAGGTTTTTATATACCATTGTAAAGTTTTTTGACACATTTAACATTTCACTCTCCTTTTTAGAAAGATTGTCCTAATTTCAATTTTTTAACAGATTGCCATAATATTCCCACAAATATTTGCAAAAAATATTTTCATAATATAAAAGCCATTTATCAGTAAATATGGAGAAATACTGAAGTGTTGGGTGTATCATATTTAATATTCCTTTTTTAGATATAAAATAACTGTCATATTGGATCCAGCCTATTCCTCTATATCCTTGAAAAGGAAAGGCTTATTAATATTATCTCAAACTCATTAGGAGGCAAAAATTCCAACAACATAAATCCCACAGCTATAAATGTACATTTTCAATAAATAAGCTATTTTTCATAATCAGTTTATTTCATATATTTAATCTGTTCTGCATTTTCTGTATACAGTTTTCCCTCTGTGCCCATACACAGTGCCCATATACATTTAGAATCACTGAATTTAATAAAGGTACTGAACATACATGTAGAAAATAGGATCCCTAAAAGAAAACTCATATCCAAAACCATCACTTTTTTCTAAAAACATTCACAGATAATGCAAAACATAATGTTTTCTAGATCTGAGTCACTGAAATGGTAAACCAGACCATATTCAAGGATTATAATAGCAGATTATCTGCATAAGATGATACAGTGAGATATCTATTTAAATTAAAGGAATTACAAATACGTTTAATTATACTTGTAATTTCTGCCATGAATAACCCAAGTAAAATGGTACTCAAAGTGAACCCTTATCAGGTTCTTCTGCATAAAGGAATTGGACTTTCAGTTTCTATTAATCATGGGGACACTAAGTTCAGTAAGTGTATTCTTCTTTAAGCCGACAAAGAAGGTTTCCACTCAAGCCAAATGTCTCTGATAAAGAGAATATCTTTTGCTTTCACAATATCTATTTGCCATAAAGTCATCCCTTTTCTTTTAAGACATCTTTTTCACTTAGGTTTCTCATCCTTCTATACCTGTGACATATCATCAACTCCAGAATGTTCAGTTCACAATTCATACCTGATGTTGTAATATGGAAAATGTATTATACTACGAAATTCTCAGCAGGACACCCTTCCACTGTACAGTAAGTGGAATCCACCCAGGAAAATTCCTTCTCTTCTGAGTTTAGAATTTCATCTTCATATTCTTATTCAGCTGCTAGTTTGTTTCATATTTTTAGACAGTACTCAAATATTCTCTCCTTTTCCACATCTAGTGCATTGTTTAATACAAGTACCTTTAATAAGTCCTATTTGTCCACAGTTTTTTCACACCAGTTTTGTACAAATTCTATGTACTATTTGACCACGGAGGGGGGGATTTCTTTGTCCAGCCAGCATATCTCCACACACATCTACTATTTTTGATATATGATATGATATGTTATATGCTTTCACTGGTTATTTACCACACTCAGATCAAGAAAGCCCTCCCTATATCCACTCCATATTCCCGGACAGTTTTTAATCTTATAGATAGAATGCATTGTCTAACGTCAGTTTCTTCTGAAACAATTCTGTTGTTATCTGAATTTTGCATATTTTATTAAGGTGTAGGTCATAAGTAAAAAAATAACAAAAGTAGTCATAAGTATTAAAAATAACAAATATTATTTACATTCTTCAAGTATGTAAAGCTGTTCATAAAGAGGATACTGTTTCCAAACATGCATTGTAAATTGTTTCAGTGGAAAAGTGTACCAAAGCTCTTACTTGAGGAACAGAAATTCCCAAAGGTGCTGTAACATCTTTCCAAAAAAATATATCTGTTCATGGAGGCCCCTGGCTTTAGATAATGAAATTGCAAAAAAAAATAATAATAATAATTGATTCAACTCAGAACAGACAGCCAGTCAAGTTTCAGTGGACTGCTGTGTCATTTCCATATAGAATCTGCAAAGGACAGGGGTAAACAATGGCCGCTATATAATCCTTCCTGTTCTCATGAGAGCATGCTAATCTCTTGTTATGCTGCACCAAGTAAAGAACTATTTTTGAAACAACGCTATCCATGGAAAGTACTATATTTCCAACTGGTACATTAACATTTCTTTTTATTTTTCTACCATTTCAACCCACAAAGTATTGTTATTATTGCTCAACTTCTGTTCATTTAAATGCAGCAAATGGTGAGTACAGAGCCCTTCAAGCTCAAGTTCATCTACTATCACTCCATCTAACAGCTACTCCTCCATACCTTCACTCTGATGACTACTTCCCGTGGCCATTTCACTTCTTTCTCATTACCAGGCAACAGTAAGTAAGGGCCTTATTATTATTTACATGCTTAACATTACTCACAATTTATACAGTATGTGCAATAGACACAAAATGTATGCAGAATTACATGAAGTCAGCACAATAAGCTACACTTGTACATGCATATAATGGTTTACTATCCCTAACATTTGAACCACAAATGGTATTTTATCTTATTTAGTGTAGCTTTCAATTCCCACTTTTTGTTATACAAGACTTTAGAACATCTTGCTTTCCATATATATGTAATTCACATGTGAAAATAATTTTATCTACAATAAATCAGTTTATCTTTAATATGAAATTCATTTTTTTGTATCTTTGTAATACATAAGCACAATCATATTCATATAAACAGTTTGCATTCCAAATGTTTGCCATATACATTTTACTCCTTTCTCAGAACAGGCATATTGTTTTTCATTCTAAGACTTGATAGTGTCTCTCCTTCATGGTATACATGACACAGCCTTTCTGTATACTTTGCATTTTGTAAGCCCTTTAACAGGCAACTTTTGCAAAGATAACTTCCATAAGAAATATCTACGGTCATATAAACAATTAAATAATTTTTCCCTTAGCTGAGTACTTTTTTAAACTTATTATTTATTTTTATTTTATTTATTTATTTAAGCTTGATGACCAGGGAAGTCCACTGGGCCAAGAAGAGCCCATTTTCAGTGGTGGCCCAGGGAGAAAAGCTCCATAATAATTGCAAGTTACATTTCACATGTTACAAAAGGACATAGCTCATACAGCTAATTAAACATTTCTAGATAAGCTCCATGATATTTGCAATTGGCTTGTCACAATGTTACAAAAATGAAAAGACATAATTCAATACAGAAATTTCAACATTTACATAATGTGAATATTTTTCTTATAAAGTGATTGCATTTTTAACATTTCAAAATGTATAGCTACTAGCCATTAGTAGGTTAGGAAAATATTATGCATGGAGAGGGTAATAGTCTATTTGAGATTGGAGAGCATAGTACAATAGATATTAGAGAGAAAATTAGTTTTTAGTAGGGACGGGATTGTTTTGGGTGGGATGAAGTAATAGTAGAGGTAGTTGGATGGGTCAGTGCAAGGTGGAATGAGGGGGGGAGCTTTAAGTTGGAGTGTGGCAAGGGCATTCTCATTTGGAAGAAAGATGAGAGAGTAGCTGAGATTTTAAATTTGTATGGTTAAGTAGGTTGCGTAGGTGTGTGGGGAGAGAGATCCACTGTTTTTAGCTAAGGAGTGGGATAGCAGTAGATGGCTAGGAGGTCATGCAGGTTTGTGAACCTGAAGGAGATTTAGTTTTTTTGGATCTGAGTAAGCGGTTGGGAATGTAAGGTTTTAAGAAAGTAGTGAGAGTTGGGCAGTTGGCAGGTTTAAAGATGAGCTTGTAGGCAATGGTGACTAGTAGGTAACTGAGGTATTTGGATAGTTCAAGCCAGTTGAGGGTGAGGAGGTAGTGGCAGTGGTGGGATGAGTTTTTTGAATTGGTTGCAAATTTGGAGATCTTGTGGTAGCAGGATTCAAGTTTGGACCGAAGGCCAAGATGGAGATTGATGAAAAGAGGGGCAGCATACATAAGGGAGGGGAGTAGGAAGGTGGATGCAAGAGTATTATGTTTCAGCATTCCATAGATCTAGCCTAGACCAAACATTCACCATATTACTAAACCATAATTTTCTGGTTTTGGTATACCACATTCTCCAGTTTTGCAATCTATAATTTTTGTATAATACTATTTCTCATGTTGTTGTTGTCTTTCGGCTTATCCCAGTTAGGGGTCGCCACAGTGGAACTCCGGTCCGCTAATGTTTGGTAGTGGATCTTTACGTGCCGAGTTACCAGCCCTGATGCACAGCCTTCAACGAAGGCACGCCCATTCACGCATGCCTCCACACAGAAGACGATTTAGCTGAGAATCGAACGCAACAACGTCTTGCTGTAAGGAGACACCGCTACCACAGCACCACTACCACGGATATAATACTATTTCTCATAACCAGGCTAAATTGTTTTCTTTTCTTATCATAACACTCAAATTACCATATTACATTTATTATTCCACAAATATTTGTTGCACTCCCCTGATATTAATTTCATTACAGTATGCATATACATAGTTGCTAAAAACACAGTTGAATTATTCAGACTTAAATCTTTATAGAATTATACTAAATGATCCTCTTAATAGAGTTTAATATATTTCCCCAAAACAGCAAAGAAAAATATTTAAAAAAATTTAGTTTCCAAATGATTACATGTCCTCCAGAGTAATTTCTATAATGACACAGAATGTATTAAATATGTTTTACTATAAGATAAATCATATAGTTTCCAGAATGTAACTATGTCCCAAAATTTATGCAATAAATCCCCTTATGCTATAATGCCTTTATCATTCTCAAAGGTAATCCCTAGTACTTTTATTAAATTTTATTTACCCCACCTTATCACATCATCAACCCTTTACTTTTTATAACTTAGTTTTAAAACAACAATATGCAATAATGTAACCAACTTTTGCTTAACTAATCTGACCTCATTTTTATTTCTGACCAAAACAATTAAATCATCAGTATAAGCAAATAATATATGCACTACCCCCTGTCCTTTATACGCTTTTCTAGTGCAAGGTATTTCCTTCGTGGACTTGTATAGCACAGCATTTATCACATATTCAAAAAGAAATGCATTTACTGAATGCCCTCATTTGACACTTTTATCATTATGAATTCTGTGTCCTAACCAGCCATTTACAATGGGTGTTGCTCCAGATGTTTCATAAACTTCTTGTTTAAAGTTTATCACAGAAACTGGTATAACATAAGCTGACAAAATACTCCACATTTCTTTCTATTTCACATTATTGAATGTTTCTTCTGCCTCGCATACCACTACTTGTCTTTTAGTCTCTTCTTTCTGTACTCCTTGTATACTCTCTCTGAGAAATAACATTTCCTTACTATCCCTCCTTCTTATTTCTCATACTTCTTTACTTACAACTTCTTTTAGTATCTTAGCAAGTCTTTCCAGTAAGACAACCATCATTATTTTTTCAGTTTTACCTAGACTGACAGGCCTCCAATTATTTCAGTGCCTTTTATTATTTTTTCCACATCAGTTTAATTAAAATTATACACATACATTTTCACAAATTAAATCCACAGTAGACTAAGTATTGTGCACATTTAAGAACATTTGCTTTTCAGCATCATTCATTGTTTTATAAAAATCATACCTTGCACAATCCATACCTAGTAGAGATTCAGATTTTACCTTTGATATTACTTTTTTAGGTCACCTAATATAATGCATTTCTGAATATCCACGTCAATATCATCTGATGCTTGTTTAACATTCCAAAATTTGTCATACTTATCTGTATTTAAATATATATATATATATATATATATATATATATATATATATATATATATATGCCACCAAAAACTTCTGAAAACAGTACTACAGCTAAAAAAATAAAAAAATAACACTATGAATAAAATGACTTCATACCCTCTAATGTGTTGTTAAGCTTTTGTTTGTGTAAACAAAAGCTTAACAACACATTAGAGGGTTTGAAGTCATTTTCCTCATAGTTTTAGGTTTTTATTTTTTTTCACTCTAGCACTGTTTTCAGAAGTTGGTGGTGCTGCGGTAGCGTTGTCGCCTCACAGTAAGACGTTGTCCTGTTCGATTCTCAGCTAGAGCGTCTTCTGTGTGGAGACATGCGGTGAATGGGTGTACCTTTGTTGAAGGTTGTGCATCAGGGCTGGCAACTCGGCACATAAAAATCTACTGCCAATCATTAGTGGACCGGAGTTCCGCTGTGGCGACCCTTAAACGAGAAAAGCCGAAAGACACAACAACTGTTTTCAAAAGTTTTTAGTGGCATTTATTATTCTCTTCTTGTACTTGTCAGTTTGTTTCTGCATATATATATATATATATATATATGTATATATATATATATATATATATATATATATGCATATATATATATATATATATATATATGTATATATATATATATATATGTATATATACACACACACACACACACACACACACACACACATATAGTTGTGCATTCTTAACTACAGCATTCATGATAGCTGCATTAGTATAGTCTGATTTATATTATCCTTTATCCTGCAGTTTCCAAAACATGTTAGTATTAAATTTTGCTAGTCTTCCTAAAAAAATGACTATCCTCCTCCTGGGGATTCATACAAAACTCCACTTCAGTCCATACTAGCCATGGTAAAAAGGCTCTGTTTCCACAATGAAGTATTTTGTTATTCACAGACACATTAGCTGCAATGAGAGAATACCTCATTTCAGCTAATATTCATGTCTATGAATCTCAATTAACTTCTGCAAAGTGTAGATCAACAGTTCCTTCAATGGAAACAATAGTGACTGGATTGTGTTAGCACAGACACCCCTCCCACCTCAGTCACTCTTGCATACACAAAATAATACAGTAAAACACACACACACGCACACACCACATTCCCTTTAGTTGCCCCACTTGTCAGAATGTCCACAACTTTTCCCCTGCCCTAGTATTTCAGGGATGATTACAGTCAGTCTTTAATACTAGACATTTGAGTATCACACTTCATAGCCTTCAGCAAATGCATTCTAGGGGAAATGCTGTTACAAGGTAGAAAAGTATTCCTAAGGTATCCTGTCCCTCTCCCTCATGTCACAACATGTTGCAGGCATAGCATAAAGCCTGAGATTATCAATATATACATAAAAAACCCTGCTGAACTAACTTATCAGTTAGTACCGTTGGCTAATGAAAGAGTGTCTTGTGTCAAGAGCACATGGTTCAAATCCCCCACACACACTTTTTTAATCATTTTTTTTTAATCCATCCCCAGTGTCTAGTGGTTGCACACAAGAATAATATATTTGGTAAGTGGTGGGAGATGAGAGGGTTTAGTGCCTTTTTACTGCCTGCTACTTATCCATAGTGTCTAGTGATTCCCCACAACTTTTTTTTTAAATATACGCCTTTAAGGCATGCCATATTGAGTATCCCTGGTGGCTAATGGTTTCCCCCACCCAATGTTGCAGGTTTGCTTGTTACTCAAGGGGTGTGTGGAAGTATGATAACCAACTCAACTCACACACATATACACGCACACATGCAATCACACACAAAGCAGCCCCCTCCCCACCTGACTGCACTCACACTTATCCATTCACCCATATACACAAACACAGACATTGGCACACACACCCACATGCAAACACACACACACACACACACACACACACACACACACACACACACACACACACACACACACTCACACATGAGCGCACACACACACACACACACACATACTCACACATGAGCATGCACACACACACATATATACATACACACCTGCCTAACTTAATTCCCATACCACTATCTCCCAATACTCACACAAACTTTCACACATGCAGCCCATCATGTGCACTCATGCACATACCTCCTAACTCTACCCTACCACTAAACTCCCTAGCATTTACCTCTATCACAATGGATGATCGTAGCCTCTTGTCTGTGCTCAGTACTGCAAGATCAAGAAGTGGCGTTGCTAATCTGTACTGCCAATTGTGAATTGCTCGGCACATAATTGCCTTCCAGGGGGCAGTTCCAGAGTAGAAAGCACATGGCCAATTAACATATGCCTCTCCCCCAGATTACCTCATTTGCATTTAGCATGGCCATGAAAACAGCCCACTGCAGTGCTGCATGTCTTCATTCAAAAACACCATTATAGATGTGTCTCTGAATTCCAGAAGACTACCACGAGATTTAAAGATCATGTACAACTCATAGTAATCTTTATGAATTCTGCCATTCTTCTTTCTTCTTTCTTTCATTTTGTGAGATTTTTTTTGTTTGTTTGTTTTTTTGCTTGTGTAATAGCCTTATTTAGTACTTAATTTATTTAATTGAACCAGAACTTTTTTGGTTCTGGTTAGCTAATCAATGTCCCCATCATACAAGGCTACCACGAAATTTAAACATCATGTACAACTCATAGTAACCTTTATGAATTCTGCCATTCTTCTTTCTTTAATTTTGTGAGATACAAAAATTGGTCTTCTGATTGTCGAAAACTCACTTTCTCGACAACCCGAAGATCGAACCCATTTAAGCGAAAGTACACAAAATCGAAGGTGCACTTTTGCAAAAGTCGGTTCTCCGAAACTCATTACAGTAGGGATAAGGAAATATCCTTTTCCCCACTGCAGTGCGATCTTGGAGTTAGTATATTTAAGTAGGGGGTGTGCAGGGGGGCTTGCCCCCCCTGCAAAATGCTATTAAAAGCAGTTTTGTTTATTTTTCCATTTCGGAAACTGGCTTTTGTGAAAGTGCACTTTCAATCTATTGCACTTTCGCTTTAATGAGTTTTGATGTTGCTTGATCGAGACTGTGAAATTTTGATCAAGCAACATAAACCCCCCCAAAAAATGTATATATATATATATATATATATATATATATATATATATATATATATGTATGTGTGTGTTTTTTTATTTATTTTTTTTGCTTGTGTAATAGCTATTTTTAGTAATTTTTTTGGTTCTGGTTAGCTAATTGATTTCCCTGTCATACAAGCATTCCTCATAGCTCTTATATGCTTCCGAATAAATGTCTTTGTGACTATCACACCACAATGTTTCAACATTCATATACAACTTCTTCTTCTTATATTTTTAGTGTAATCACTACTCTGTCCAGAATGTATAAAATATGTTTAGATTAAGATGTTGTTCAAAAACTATTTTCCTTTGTTGTTGCATAACTTGTAAATGGACAAATTCTCCTGTCAATCTTTTTACTCACCTTCTTTTATAAGTTATTTCCTTATCTTCTCCATGCTTTTGCTATTATCCAACTATTGTAAGATATACTAAATATTTCCTTTTCTGCCCTGACTGTCCCTGTACTGTTTTTACTATATAATTTAATCTTATACTTTTAGGCAGTCAAGGACAATCGTGTCAATCAGTATTGTATTATTCGTTTGACTTCTGTCTTGTTATAGTAAAAGGAAGTTATTTATATTAAACTTCTTTGTATCTTCTGTTTATTTTTGATTTAATTTGTAATTATCGTTCTTTGTTTCTTATTGCAAATGTCTGCACTGCCTTCTAGTCTCAGTCATTCTTGAAAATGATCTTTGAATCAGTGTACTTTGCCCACTATCAAATGTAAAAATTAAATAAATAGTGAGATTGTTATCACCAAATAACCCCATAACAACAATCATAGGAAAATCCAACAATTTCACTTCTACCTTCTATAGCTATCAAACTCTGACTGTAAAGTTGTTCAGGATTTGCGAATTTATATGGACAGTGACCTAACTTTTGACCAACATGTGTATATTGTTGTAAGAACGTCAATTCACAGTTTATAAACAAAGGGATTATGTCTAGATCTAGGGATGTCATTGTCTCCCTTTACTCAGCCCTCTTTAGGCCAGTAATTGAATTGAATGTCCCTTTTGGCATGTATCTGTCCAGACACATGCAAAAACTGGAATACCTACAGAAATACCTTACTAAACGGATACAAGGCCTACACAACATATCCTTCATGGACCAACTCAAAGCTGTGTCACTATAGTCTGCATCCTACAGACTTCTAAGAGGTGACCTGTGACCGGCATACAAAACATCTTCCAACATAAAACTGATGGATTTACTGCACATCAGCAAGTAAAATGGCATCAGAAATACTTGGTCTAGGGATCTAAACCTCTGCTGCAACATCAACAGTGCAGTTTTGGGGGGACAAGTATAACTCACAGAGGACACCACTACTGTGGGAAGGGAAGTAAATAGTGTGGGAAGAAAGAGCCAGGGAATTGTTATGGCTAGGCTTATCTAGGCCCAAGGGCCGATAGCCTAGTACCAACCTATGAACCTATGAACCTACGAACAGACTCCCCATCCACATAAAAAAAAAGTTTATCAGTGCCCATATTCAAACACAACATAGATCAATGTATGGGAAACAGAAAATTTACTGCAGGACTTCCCCCCTGTACTACTTATGGGCAGAGACAGCTCCTAAATGTTTTATCCCATGCATGGGTCCAATCAAATTATCTGTTGTATGATCCCAGTTATTCTCATTAGGGGCAATATATAATTATCAACCATGGGATTTGTAAGGCCAGTCTGTAATTAAATGGAGTAGGTTATTTTGAGCATGAAAATATAAACTGACTAAGCTTAAAATGGCCCGCAAGGGCAGCTTAGCCCAGTACATGCCTATGAACCAAAATCAATCTCTGTTTTCAAACACCTGTTTTATAATTACATTCCCTTTCATGCCATAGGACCATATTATACATTATAATAATATTTTTACAGTTTAAAAATATTCTCCTATTTTACTTCTTTTATTTCCTCTTAAATCACAGTTGAAGTCCATAAGATAAGAGTAAGTATATCCATGTTTATACTAATATAGTGTTGGGTTGCTACAAAAAAATGCATCTTTCTTTTAATACTGCACTAGCATAAAGATCAATTAGTCTGATACACATCCTCTTATGCAGCAGCCATATACAGCTAATCTGCCTGGAAGTATTTTGTGAAGATTTAGTATTGTAACATAAAATGTCACTACCAATATAGATATACTTGAGCAAAGTTGCTCACCTAGATTCTAAATAACCTGTCTTCCTTAACAGTTTTGCCCTCTTCAATAGGAACCTTGATGATTGGATGGGAGAAAGGAAATTCACCCCGGGAATATAGGCTTGTATAGGCCCTAGGGCTGATAGTCTAGTACCAACCTATGAACCATACTGCTCTTATATTGCTTCATATTCAATAAACTGGTGTCAAGAAAATTACATCTGTATCTAGAGTATTACACCACCTCAGAATTCCTAAGTACCTTTAAATATTATTTGCGCTATTCGTGCTTAGAGAAAAAAAGAGAGAAATTAGTCTTCACTTTTTCTCCCCAAATATATTTTATTAAAACTTTTATATAAAACATTTTCAAAAGTTTTGGAAACATACAATGATAAGTAACAAAGTAATACATGTAATTAATATCTTTCTAGCAAATGGAATATTTGTAACTGTCTAATGAACATAACAATGAAATACTAAATTAACAAAGTTGAACTATGGAAAATAAACCAAAACCAGCAATATACAATTTGGATGATCAGTAAAAAATCTGGAGAAATGGAGAATAAATGTATAACAAAAACATTGAATAGTAACTTTTCTTTTTTTAATGTTTTACACCTTGTTTCTTTCACTTTCTTTCCAATTGTCTTCAACCTATAACATCACGAATAGCCTCACCTTCTTCCTCTAAATCTGTAGAATGTGAGGGTAACCATTTGAAATGTCAGGACCCACTAGAATGAGTCGTGAAATATGGAGACGAATGGACAAAATAATGGACTTACATATACTAAGTCTGAGATACCATTTCTTGGAATATTCTCTTTTCTCCATAGTGTGGTAATCTTGGAGATGGTGTATATAAGTTTGGGGGGGGGTGGCTTGTCGGGGGTGCAGGGGGGGCTTATCCTACTGCAGAAAGAAGTTTAAAGGAAAAGAGTGATCTTCAAGATTTGATCTATTTCTCTGTTTTCATTTTTTTTTTTTTTTTGGCATGTCAGCAGTAGGCATTTTGAGTGCAGACATTTCAGTAGGGAGCTAAATGTGAGACGTTACAGTACCCTCATCAAGTTTATCACATTTTACATCACCTTTTTCTTCAGAATGATCAGTGTTTAACCCATCTAAGTTGCTTTTGTTTTTTCAAGAGCAGTTACTGTAAGACTATAACATTTGCTATTGCAGCATTTGCCTGAATCACGACCTTTTGTTCAGATTCATGTCCCTGATTTTGTAAATGTGTTTCAGAATCAATCTGCACATGACCTAGTGCATAATAATATATAGTTTTTACATGATCTGTTGGGCATATTGATTACATCTACATTTAGGGTACTAATTAATCTTCTTCTTCTTCTTTTGGCTTTTTCCCAGTTAGGGGTCGCCACAGTGGATCACCTGTCTGCTCATGATTGGCAGTGGAGTTTTACGGTGTCGAGTTGCCAGCCCAGCGCCCAATCTTCCACAGAAGGCACACACATGCATGCACTTACACCTAGGGCCAATTTAGAGTGGCCAATCCACCTACAGCATGTCTTTGGGATGTGAGAGGAAACCCACACGACCACAGGGAGGACATGCAGACTCCACACAGAAGGCATCCCAGCTGAGGATTGAACCAGAGAACCTCTTGCTGTGAGGTGGCAATGCTAATCGCTGCACCACCGTGGCCATCCATTTAGGGTACTAATTACTAAGGTGACCAAAATACTCCAAATTGCCACTTATCCCCTCAATGTTTATGACACATGGCAAATGTATAATATTATCCATTTCTTTTAAAGTAGACCACACATCCCAATCAGCATTCCAAAGACCCTTATCATTATGCATTTTTTAATAGAATAAACATGTACACATACACCAGGTAAACAGGTCCTATTACAAACAAAACAATGCTATTTCCCACCAGGGCAAAATATTACACCCCTAGAAAACTCTTGAGCTGGGCTACTCTGTCTCTACCCCAGGAAACCATCATTCTCGGCGACTTTAACATCAACTGGCTATCCTGTAATAACAATCTCCCAACCATTCACCTTAATCTCCATGGGTTCACTCAACTCATCAAATCCCCTACCCGAATCAACAAAAACCCTAACAATCATACCTTACTTGATTGGATCCTAGTCAACAAAGCCCCTCACTCTTACCTAGCAGGCTGCTTACCTGACAGTCTTAGTGACCACTCTCCCACTTTCCTAATTCGGCACCACACCAACAGTCTGAAGCCCATTATCCACAGGCAAATACGGAACAAGTCCTACTTCAACCCCAACTCCTTCATCTCCTCCCCACAAAAAATTAACTGGTCACCACTAAAATACCTCAACCTAGATGAGGCTGTCCACTTCTTCAACAGTACCTTCCTCTCCATCCTAAACACCCATGCTCTGGTAAGAAATGCCAAAGATAGATACAGGCATGCCCCATTGGTTACAAAAAACCACCAGAACCCTAATGAAATCCAAAGATAAGGCCTGGGAGCACTAGCGACTAACAAAAAATAACTCAGATAGGCAATCATTCCTTGAACTGCATAATAAAGTCAAAAAGCAAATAAAATTAGTCAAATCCCTCTACTATAAATCCACCCTAAACTCTACCAACCACAACCATAAGCAATTCTGGTCCACTATTAACACTATCCTCCACCCAGGGAAGGTTGATAGCCCCCAGCCATCCATTCCCCCCTCCTCCAGCAGTATTGCTGAAGCCTTCAACAAACACTTCACTGAAACTATAACCTCTCTAAACAAACAACACTTCCCTACAACAGCCCCCCAACTCCTAAGCCTAAACCCCCACTCCTCTTTTCTTCTTCACCTCATTATCTAACTCCAACATAAAAAGACTATTCTCAAAACTTAAACCCACCAAACTCGCAGCTGACAACCTCCCCTCTGAATACTTGAAAATTGCAGCTGATACACTAGCCTAGCCAATTTCAATTCTAATCAACCATTCCATAACAGAAGGCTGTGTTCCCTCAATATGGAAAATATCACACATCATTCCCCTCCACAAAGGCACCCCCTTCACCGATCTCTCCAATTACTGCCTCATTGCTATCCTCTCCCCTCTCGCTAAGATACTTGAAAAATGTATCAACACCCAGGTCTCCAACTACCTCCTAGCTAATAATATCCTCTCCAAAAAACATGGTTTCAGGCCATATCACAGGGGTGTATATCATAACCACGAAAACACAAAATTTTGAATGGCATTACATCGAATATGAAACCGCGAATGCTGATAATATTGAAGCTGCAGAATATCGAATTCTTACCCTGGGCAAGAATTTGGTGGGCCATTCCACAGCTTTGCTATTTCCTCCACTGTGGTGCGATCTCGGAGTTGGTATATTTAAGTAGGGGGGGTGGGGGCACAGCCCCCCACATCAGGAGGGTGTGGGGGGCAATGCCCCCTACATTAGACATAGGTTTGTGGTGTGCTTGTGTTGTGTGCGTGTTTCTCGGAACAGCAAATTTTTTTCCCTGGGAAACAATTTGCTGTTCTGAGCTTTCGATGATAACACATTTCAAACTTCCAAGTTACAGCTTATGGTGTTCAATATTTTGGAAGTTCGATAATGTGATATAGACCCTATCACAGCACTACCTCCGCTATGCTGTCCTACACCAACACTATACTTCATCACAAAAACAATGGCCACTTCTTTACTGCCGTATTTCTAGATCTCTCAAAGGCCTTTGACATGGTATCTCATGAGCTACTATTCTCAACTCTCCCCAACCTCTCCTTCTCACAATCAGTCTGCAACTGGTTTCACAGCTAACTACATGGATGCCAGCAATCAGTAATCTGTGATGATAACCTATCACCTCACCTCCCAGTTACTCTCAGAGTTCCCCCAAGGGTCTATCCTTGGCCCTCTGCTATTCTCACTTTTTACTAACAACCTACATACTGCCACCACACAAGCATCTCTTATATGGTATGCAGATGACTCTACTCTCATCTGCTCTGCCCCCACTCTAGCAGAACTACAACAAATCACACAGGAATCATTCTCTTCTGTAGAAAGCTAGCTATCCAATGCTCAGCTCCTACTCAACCCAAGTAAGACAAAATATCTCCTGTTCCAACCTTCCAAAGCCACCCAAAACACCCCCCACTTCAACATTCTCGCCAAAGACAATACCATCATCTCTCCATCAGAACACACAAAATTACTTGGTGTGGAAATAGACAACAAACTTAGATTTGACACCCACATATCTCTCACAATAAAAAAAGTTCACAAGAAACTTGATGCATTGTATCAAAGCCACCAATTCCTAACCAAGGCAGCTAGAATCTCCATAGCCAATTCCCAGCTAATCTCCACCCTACTCTATGCATTCTCCATACTTACCAACCTTAGACAGATAGACCTACACAAGCTGGATGTTTGTTACAACAAAATTACTAAATTTGCCAGTGGAACCTCCTACCGCAGCCATCATTGTATCTCCCTTAAAGAACTAAACTGGCTAGAACTCCCACAACACCTTCACTTTAATCAACTTACTCTCGCTCATAAACTTATTAATCACCCCCATAACATCCCTTTCCTTCAAACCCTTCAACAACCCTATCACTCTACTAGGCCCCTAAAATCAAGCAACAAAATTCAACTCACTGTTATCAAACCCAAAAACTCAGAAGGAGAAGCCATATTTTCATGTACCATATCTAAACTATGGAACAATCTTCCACCCTCTATATCTACTCTACCTTCCAGCAGCTTTTTCAAGACTGCACTCAAATTCCACTTAAATTTGCACTGGCTTTGTCCTTGTTCTAATCCAGACTAACACCCCCATCCTTACCCCCCACCTAGACTCTTAACCCAGCTATACTACCGCCACTACTAACCATAGTCAGAATTAGCTGGTTGTCTTTACATACTTTAAAATCTTGTCTGACAACTTTATTACTAATATTATAAATAACAAGAAACTATCTTAACTTGCAACATTTACTGTATATACTGCTGATAATCAATATCTTGTTATTGTATTAAAGCCAACAACCTGTAATGTTGTTTACTATTGCTGCAACTTTGTATCTCTGTTTATCATGTACATGATGTGGAGCTTTTTTCCCTGGGCATCCACTGAAAAAGGACTTGCGTCCAGTCGGAATTTCCTGGTAAACAAATGTAAATAAGTAAATAAATAATAAAATAAATAAATATTACTATACTCCACAGTGATATCTGCCATTGAAATTGTAATACAAATCTTTTTTTTTTGGCTGGTAAGCCAAACACTCAATCAGACTGGAAAGTCAAACTCCCTATTCATGGACACCTGAGTAAGCCTTAAAACAGATAAAACAGAAAAACAGATCTTGAAGTATCCATATTTGCATGAAACAGAAATGGAAATACACAGGCCTGCAGGCAAACTCGAGTAGATTCCTTGCAATATCTGAGTAGAAGGGGCACAAGTATAAATTATGAGTTTATTTAATAGAAGGTCTGTACATAATCAGTTGTAGAACTGTGCCATGTGAGTTGGGTCTAATTGTCAGACTAAATTAAATTAATTCAGTATATTTGGTGAGGTTGGCCTGTTTAAGCATGGATCAGTAAAGGGAAAGTTAAAGCCTGACACTGGCCATATACCTTAACCATGCCCAGAAGAATACTATTTCCAGTACTGTCCAAAGAAGAGACAGAACTCAAATGAATTCATGCACTTGGTGTAATTTTAAATATAATTTATTTATTTTACATTTGTTTACTGGGAAAGTCAGTCTGGGCAGAAATTGCCTATTTTTAGCTGTGGCCTGGGGAGAAAAGCTCCATGTAGTACATTACAATGCAAAAAAGTATTCAAGACATTCAATACAATAATGTTCAACATGAATCAAATGAATGGTGTGCACCAATGGTTTTAGTCATCAAAAAGAATAACAATATAAGACTATGTATTCAGTTAAACAGTTAAATGATGCATTCAAGAAAGAGAGGTTTTGTGGGGCGTGGCCAAGATGAGCACAGAGTAGCAGCTTTTCTTATCAGCTCTGCCTTTACAGAACTTTATTGACAGGAAATATTGATATACACTTCCCTAATAATAGTTTATTTTATTTTAATTAATTCTTTAAAATATATATTAGGGTAGTATGTAAAAAATTTCAAGTAGATTTTAAGTTTTCCTGTCAAAGTTACACTTGGAAGTACTACATTAAAAGAACAGGATGAGCTTCACTAAATCTTCTCATCAAGAGACACCTATAAAAAAAGAACTACAGTCATTACTAACTACTATTCAGGAACTAAGTGTCAACATAGACAAAAATGGATATAAAAATTGACAATTTCAAAGAAAAGTTCTCACCAAATGGACATTCTACATGAAGATTTATTGCAACAGAGGAAGCAGATTTCAGGAATGGAAACTGCATTAAGTGATATGGATAACAGGATTCAGGAGAGTGAACATAATGTTGAGTTCCTGTTAAAGCAAAATTCTCTTCTTCAGACAAAGGTTGATGACCTTGAGAACAGGTCCCGTAGGAATAATGTGAGAATTTTTGGCTTACCGGATAACAAAGAGGGAAATAATATGGAAACAATTTTATCTTCCTGGTTGCCTGAAGTACTTGAACTGCTGGAGGCTCTTTCATATGGTATTGAAAGATCCCATAGATCAATGGTGACATCTAAAAACACCAAGAGTAATTATACTAAATCTGTTATTGTAAAGTTCCTATCAGCCCATGATAAGGAAATGGTACTAAAGACTGTGTGGGCAAAATCCCCAATCAAACTGAAGGACAATATTATACGCTTTGATAATGACTATTCTTCTTCAGTATTATCAAAAAGGAAAATTTTCTTGCCTTTAGTCAGAGAACTAAAAAAGAATAAAATAAAAACCCATTTGCTTTTTCCTGCAAGACTGAAAATATTTTATCAAGATGGTTTCAAAATTTTTGACGACCTAGACAATGCAATAACTTATATAAAATCTAATAACATACTGGAAAAAGTAGATGAAATGGAGTGGGCCAGTCCTAGTCTTAAAAGGAATGCTGAGAACAACACTTGGAAAACATTTGACCCTAAAAAAAAATCAAAAGATGAATCATAACAAGTACATATTTGCACTTGATTCACTCAGTTGGGGAAATGAAACCGGACATCCAGGTGAGCTTTTGGTATTATATTTAATATAATGTAAATTGGTTAACTAAATAGTTGCCTATTTTGTTTTATAGAATAGTCATTTGTTGTTTTTTTTTTTTTTCATTTGTACTATTTGTTTAAGATTAATTATCTTAATGTTTATAGGTTTGATTCCCATGGATGCAGTGGTTCTCCTGTCTCGGATATCTATGCTTCCGGATGTCTTGTAGTGGTGCTTATCATTAGGGGGCATATTTGTTTATCTTGATTTTAGTTCTTATAGTGGTTGGAAAACTTTTATTTAGTTATAATTGCTGTATTTGTATTTTAGTTGATTTATGGTTAATTCTTTGATAAAGGAATCTTGTATGATGTCCTGATGTATAGTTGCAGAATTGCTGTGCTAGTGATGGTACTTCTGACCCGGGATGTGAGTGGCAGTGTGGCTGGAGTAATGGTAAGGCTTTGTTGTCATTTCCGAGTTATTGGTGTGTTTATTTGGAGGCTCTGGTTTGGTGCTCTAGCACTGTAGAGACATGTGTGGTGTTGTTTGTGTTAATTGTATGTTTTGGTGCCTGTGTGCTTTGGTCGGAGTCTGGTTGATAGTGTGGTGAAGCTTTGCTTGATAGCTGTCATTGCTTTGTGTTGTGTATGCAAGTTTTTTTTTTTTTTTCTTTCTTTCTCATCTCTCTCGGTATAGAGGGAGTCTCGAGACATTGCCTTATATGCAGTTAAGTAATGTTTTACTTACTATTTCCCACCGGAACTTTGAAAGATTTATCTTCATGATGAGCTCGAGACTGTGGTATCCATCGTGCTGCAAAGCTCGGAGCTTTCTTAAAATGTCATCATAAAGGCGTCGGAAGTAAATTGATCTTCTGATCCTCACCGGAAAGCTACTGAATCAAATTTGTTTCCTCATACAGCATATGGAAATAAGATAAAACTAGATTACCTACTTTCAACTCATTGTAAGACATCATATGCAATAATCTCTTAAATAAATAGGGATTATACTACACATGTAGCCTAAATACTTTTTCTGATCATCATAGGTATTCTTGAGCCTTATGTATTTATATACGAATAGTATTCTCATAAAATATTTGTTTTATGTATGACAAGGGTGCTGATATCTTGATGAGAAATACTAGTTGTGATTTGTGCATTTTTGGAAGATTTAATAACGCTACAAGCTGTTTATATACTTGTGTTACATGTACATTTTTTATAACTATTGACTTGCTGAGAAAATATTCATGAAGCATTTATCAAAATGTTAAATGTATAGATGTATATAATAGGTTATCTCAGTTATTTTATGAATGCATTTGTGTAATAGGCTGATAGGGATGTACCACATAGGCAGCAATAATATTGCAAGGACAGGTGCATTAAAAATAGTTAGATCTGTTTATCATTAGAAAATGTGAAATTTTCATCTTTTGTTTTGTTAATGAAATAGCTTTTCAAAATTCAAAGATAGTATAAGCTATAATTGAATAATAAAAAGCTCATTATATTTAAATAAGGCTTTTATATAGTATACAGGAGCTATTTAAGCACCTTGCTTCTTGGAACTAATATGACTTTTTCACTAGTTTCCAGTATGGTGATGGACCCTTTGAGGTAACTCAAATTAATGCAATGAATGGAAGATCAGATATTGAATTGAATGCTGACTGGTCTCATATGTTTTATAATTGCATATATTTAAGAAAATTTTGGGATGATATCAATAAAATTTGTTGCAAACAATTTTTACTGATAATTTCTTTATATCTAAATCACTTGTTTTATTTAATACTCCTGTTCCTGATTGTGTAAAAGAGAATAAGTACCCTTTGGTTTGGTCTATACTATCTATAGCTAGAAAAGCAATCACTAAAAATTGGAAATGTAGTACAGCACCTACATTTTTGGAATTTAAAAATATAAAAATATACTCCTTGAAATGTGTAATTTGGAAATGTTAACTATTAAATCTAGATCATCTAGGAATACTACATTATATAATTCATGGAATATCATCTATGAACTTCTAGAAAAATAGTTTATTAATTTATGTAAACAGATGATTTTTATTAATCCTACAGCTACATTATAAATTTTTGTTTTTTTTTTTGCATGATGAACGTCTTTGTACATAGTTTAGTTACATTGGTTTATATATTAGAAGGTTTTTTTTTATTTTCTTGTTTTTTAACTTTAAAGAAAAAAATGTTATAATTTCATGGAAATATTTGTTTATTTTAATAATTATTTAATAAAATTCTTTGAAAAAAAAAAGAAAGAGAGGTTTATTTTATGTAACACTGACGATATTGCAACTAAGTTGGTTGATATCAGGGTGTTCTCTACATTAGATGCTTTAAAAAGTGGGTTTTAGCAGCTATCACTTGAGAAATAAAGCCAAAAGATACTATTCTTTATACTCTAATTGTAAAGTTTTTCTTTTAAGAGACAGTCATTTTGAATAATGTCAGCCCATGAAATATTTCACTGTGAAGTGAGCAATCATTTGAACTGGCAAGAAGATGTTGTAGTTGTTGTTATGGATGATGTGCTAGTGTTTAGTCTAAATAAAGGGACACATGATCAAAGATTAGAGACATTTCTCCAAACTATTAAAAATTCATATATGAGGCTGAGTGTAGACAAATACAGTTTTGAAACATCTGAAATCCAATATGTAAGTCATGGTATAAATGCTAGTGGAATCACACAGATTTAAGCAAGATCAAAGCCATAGTTAAGCTAGAAAGTCTAGCGTATTGAACCAGGCTACATCATGCACTAGGCAAGATAAATTTCCTGGCATTTTTATAGCAGATTTGGTCATAGTACTGCATCCATTGACAGATTTTTCTTAGAGAAAGACGTACTCTAATCATGGAAAATATTCAACCCTAAGTTTTTGGCAAAGTTAAACAAATGTTGATGCTTGCTCCAGTGCTTGCCTACTATTATGTTACAAAACCAACAGTTGCGAATGCAGAAGCCAGAAGTTATGGCCTAGATGCTGCTTTATTCCTTTTTGACAGCTGGCTATTAAGACCCGTTGCATATTATTCCAGAATACTACCTGATGCAGAACTTAAGATATTTGCAAATAGAAAAAGAGTGTTTTGCAACTGTGTAGGTATACGAAACGTTCTCAACATACCTCCTGCTGTTAGAGCACCTGTGACTCAAAACTGACCAGAAGCCACTAGTTCCACTGTCAAATACTGCTAATGAGACTGAGATGTTTCACTGCAACATCAATCCATGTGCTAGGAACACAATTAATTGTGGCCAACAGGTTGTCAAGAAACGCATTGCTTGAAGAAACACAATCTGACACCAAAGCTGCTGTTGCCCAAGTAGGGAGCATAATGAAAAGTTAACCAGTACCTCAAAAAATGTAAGAAAGAAAATAAAGAAAAAGCTACCAAGCAGGATAATGTGTTACAAACAGCTAAAAATATGTAAGGGATGAATAACCTTACATTCAGGCACAGTCAAAGCTTCTAATGTACAAATACTCTACTATCAGAGCACAATGCTCTGAACATGATGGAATATTACTGTACCATGACAGAATTATTGTATTCTCTTTGCAACATGATGAAGTATTAAAACAAATACGCAAAGCACACAAAGGTCTAACAAAGTGTTATTAAATAGCCTATCTTCAACATGGAAAGTTGCAAAACTTGTGTAAACATTCTAGGCTTGTATCATACATAAAACATCCCAGAAGATCAAACCACTGCTGTCAACTCTTTTACCACAAGTTTCTGGCAGAAAATAGCTGTTGACATATGTGACCTTAAAGGAAAGAACTGTACTTATACTGCTACGTCAAGATGTCACTATCCACAGTCCTATGAAACTGCTGAGAGAGCAGTCCAAACTGCTCAAAATATTCTTTGCCAGCCTATTCTTAACAGAGATCTTATATCTTACCATACTAGTCAACATAATGCTACAGTAATTGGCTAAAGCTTGGAAGATAAATTGCGACTAATGTACTGATCCGGGTCCCCTTCACATGGTCAACATTTTAGAATGTCGAAGACCATACGGCTGTGACCATATGACTGACATTCAAAATGCTGACCATGCGGAACCAGCATCTCCATACAGTGCAGAATGGAAAGATTTCCATCTTCTGCACTGTAGTGCGATATTGGAATTGGTATATTTATGTTCCAGGGGGTGTGAGGGTACAGGGGGGGTCCTGCTAGCAGCGTGAAGTAAGTTTTTGTTGTGTTTTTTTTTTTTATTCCATGGTCGACATTTCAGATGTCGATCATATGGTCTTGGACATATGGTCTTCGACATTCTGAAATGTTGACCATGAGAAGGGGAACTGTATATATATGTACACATACACACACACACACACACACACACACACACACACACACACACACACACACACACACACACACACACACACACACACACATAATTAACAGGGGTTGGGGAGTGCAGGGGGCTTGCCCTCTGCAAAAACAACAAGTGTTTTGTTTGTTTTTTCTGTGTATCGGTTTTCGATCTTTTGGGATTGATGTTTAGACATTCAAGACTTGTGTACTTTGATGTTTTGAAGTATAGCTATATATATATATATATATATATATATATATATATATATATATATATATATAATATTGACAATAGTTTGTCGAAGTGCTTTTTAGTCAAATGAAATATGGTCTAGGTGTTAATGCTGATGTCCTGTTTCATCTACTGTAATTTTTTTTTAAAGTTTGTTTTTCTAGCAGGGGTTAAGTTTGAGCAAATGGTTTTGAAGTAGTGGGAGTATTTCTTTGGGGGTTATGATTTAATGGTTATTTGATGGTGCCTTTTCCTTTTTTTAATTGATTTATTTTTAAACACGGTGTGCTATTGCAAAGTAATGCAAGTTAATGGTCTTTTCCATTTCTGGGATTATAATGAAATCATGGAGTTGTTATATATAATTTGACGGGGTGGGGCTAGTGGGTACTTTTTTGCACTTTGAGTAGCACAGTCACTGCATCATTCAGATAACCCAGATTTCTATAAGCACATCCTTATTGCTTGTAACTAGCACTACTACCCACTCAGTGGTATTGATTCTGTAACTTGTGTGTGTATATTCTTCATATCATCATATTATTCAAAAATTGTATCATGTTTTAAGAATTGTACCTTAATTTTGTTTACTGTGCATAATTATGTTTGCCAGAGTTTTTCTTCTATGGTCTCCACTGAAAATGTGTCTTTGCCCAGTTGCACTTTCTCTTTAAACAAATGACAATCTTCTTCTTTCAGCTTTTCCCAGTTAGGGGTCGCTACAGCAGATCACCTGTCCACTCATGATTGGCAGTAGAGTTTTATGGTGTTGAGTTGCCAGCCCATTACCCAACTTTCCACAGAAAGCAGACACACGCACGTGCTCACGCCTAGGGCCAATTTAGAGTGTCCAATCCACCTACAGCATGTCTTTGGGATGTGGGAGGAACCGGAGCACCCAGACGAAACCCACGCGACCACAGGGAGGACATGCAAATTCCACACAGAAGGCACCCCAGCTGAGGATTTAACCGGAGAACCTCTTGCTGTGAGGCGACAATGCTTACCGCTGCACCGCCGTGGCCGCCCTCTTTAAACAAATGACAATAAATAAATAAAAAAGTGTGTGTGTGTGTGTGTGTGTGTGTGTGTGTGTGTGTGTGTGTGTGTGTGTGTATTTATATGTGTTTGTATACATCCGTACACATACCTGAAAATATAAACAGATTTTGTATGGACACAGACACCCAAATGGGGATTATTATTACTTTGTTCCCACATACCTCTCAACTTATTTGTTCAAGAATCTAGAAAAAGCCAAAAATAATGGGAGGAAGAAAGGTCCTAAATTAGTGGTAATTGTTAAACATTACTGTTGACTCACTTAAAAAGTTCATAGAACCACAGGTTTTCCCTCAACATGCTTTTTCTGAATAATGATAAACATGGAACGCTAGTGTCTGGCATTATTGACTGGGTCTGTAATCATCGGTGATTTAGCAGAAAATCAAAAAATTTACAACAAACAGGGTGTGACTTCCTCTTTCTTATGATTTTACCTCCTATTACCGCTACTTACTTTGCTTATGTTTTACCTCCTATCACCTCTACTTACTTTGCACTACCTAATGCCTTGCACAGGTAGTATTTTAGTTCTTTTTTTCTTCATGATAGGTCAAGTCCAAGTCCAGATGCTATAAAAAAAAAAAAAATTTCAATTCTGTATTTACATACTTCTGTTGTTGCTGTGTGTTTTTGATTCACTAATTGCTGTTCTGTTGTTTTGTATGCGAATTAGTTGCTAACTCCTGCTTAGTAGTTTAGTTATCCTCTTGTATATATTTTTTTTCTTAGTGTGTTACCTTGGCTGTTACAGTGGAGCTTTTCTCCTCGGGCCTCTACTGAAAATGGACATGTATCCAGTTAGACTAGCCCGGTCAACAAATGTAAAATAAAATAATAAATAAATAAATAAATAAATAAAAAATGTGAGGCAAAAGTCAGGGACAGTTGAGAGATGGCACATATCTCGATAGCCGGGGGTGGAGTGGAGCTTAAGATGGAAGTTTTCCCACTACAGCAAATCTGAATACATACCTCTCAATTCATGATTTTGACTCAGATTTTATTGCAATATCTTAATCCTTCATAAAACTTGTAACTTATGAGAAAAGAAGGTGAATTACATTTCATATATAATAATAATAATTTGTGTTATAAACTTATTTGACCTCAGAAAATGTATATTAATTCACATTCTCTTATTCTGTCAATGTATCAGGTTCACATCAATCAAATGTCCATGATTTTCAGGGGCTTCCATTATTTTGTTTTAAAATTTTGTTCTGTTCCTCCTAATTCTTCCTAAAATTGGCGATTATTGGAGAAAAGCTGGTAGGTCATACTTATTAAACAATGACCCCCCCATTAATATTCCAAAACGTGCACGCTGATTGGGTAGAGTGCCCGCTGTAAATCCCACAATATACCAACGGAAAAAAGGACTGGTCGCCCGGACATTTTTCCATTGGTATAAAGTCCTCAAAATATTTTTTTAAACAAATAAAAAAGAAAAAAAGAAAAAACGGAGCAATGGAGACTTTCTTTTCTCCATTGCTTCCATTTGTAAGCATTGATGTACTGGGTATACGTGGGACGCAAGTCTCATACACATGCTCAGTACATCAAAACAGGGAAACAGTGTACCACAACCAGCGGAAGAACAGTAATTTGCCGTTATACAAAGGCATTATTTAAGAAAAGCAAGTATTTTTTTCTTAAATAATGTCATTGTATAATAGCAATAACCAACTCTGTGGTTGTGGTATATTGAAATTTACCCACGGTTGGCTTTATTTAATCACTTGGGCTTCACCCTCATGATTAAACCACACCAACAGTGGGTAAATCTTCATTATACAACGACCCCCCATTAAATATTCAAAAATGTGCATGCTGATTGGTCGGCGTGCACGTTGTAAATCAGAGTTATAGTAATGGTAAAAGGTCCGGTCTTTTTCCATTACTATAACTCTTTTTTTTTACAGCAACGGAGAACGCAAGATCTCCGTTGCTTCACACTGTCTCACTATGTTAAATGAGTTTAACATAGCGAGACAGCTTTAAAAAAGCAACGGAGATTCTCTGTTGCTTTTTATTAAAGCTGTCTCGCTATGTTAAACTCATTTAACATAGCGAAACAGTTTTTAAAAAGCAACGGAGATCTTGCTTTCTCCGTTGCTTTTTTCTAAACTGTCTCGCTATGTTAAATGGGTTTAACATAGCCAATCAGCTTTAAAAAAGCAATGGATATTCTCCGTTGCTTTTTTTAAAGCTGTCTCACTATGTTAAACTCATTTAACATAGCAAAACAGTTTTTAAAAAGCAACAGAGATCTTGCTTTCTCCGTTGCTTTTGCCCACAGCTCTGATGTACTGCGCAGGCATGTGCATGCGCAGTACATCAGAACTGCCGCAGAATACCAGTCAGCTGCGGAAGGGCAGCAAGGAGGCATTATACAATGCCATTATTTAAGAAAAGTAATTTTTTTTTTCTTAAATAATGTCATTGTATAATAGCAATAACCCACTTCTGGGTGTGGGTAATGCTGGATTTACCCACGGTTGGCTTTGTTTGGCCACTCAGGCTTCGCCCTCGTGACCAAACCACACCAACTGTGGGTAAATCCAGCATTACCAACACCCAGGTGTGGGTTATTGCTATAATATACCACACCACATTGTCAGTTATTGCTTTTTTACAACAGAGTTCTAGACTTCTTTTATTTCAGAAAATGCATGTTAATTCACATTGGGCCAGATTCATGAATGCCTGCACTAAGTGTACACCATTCTGAGTGAACAACACAAGCATAACTCACTTCTTTCTCCTAATTTTAGTTTTCCTACTAATTTTCTTGCATCCTTAAATAGCCAGGGGGATTCATAAAGGTTACCATAAAGATATATGTATGCTTAGTGTAATTCTTCTGAGTGACTACAAAGCACTCATAATGTGGTAGGGATGTTCTTGAATACAGAATGTGTACACTTTGAGTAGGCGTTATTGAATCTGACCTATTCTCTTATTCTGATAATTTCTCAAGTTAATAATAGTTTATAAAGTATCCCTGATTATTTCTGTATTTGTGCCTGATTCTGGAGGAAAGAGGTTGGAAGGCATGCTCAAGTTAATAGTACCAATATTTTAAGTGTTTCTGGTTTTCCTTGATTAATTCTGGATTTGGCCCTGATTGGATGAATAAGTCTGAACGTGAAAAGTTTGTGTACTAAGAGTTTGCAGTTCAAACTAAAACTGGTCCTTATGTTTCTATAGAGGGCGCAGCTGCAGCTTCGATTGCTGTTTTCAATGCAACGTTTCAGTATTTTACGCGACAACACTATTTACACAGCGTATCTCGCGATGTTACGTCATGAGCCGCAAATAGTGGTAGGTGCTAGGATGAGTTGGGTTTTGTAGACGTCAAAAATACGGAGGGGCTTGGTGCAGTTGCGCAGTGGGTAGAAATCCAACTTTGAGGTAGAATACCTTAATTCCCTTTGTGGGTTTTACTGTCACTCAGTTTCTCAATTATCCAACTAATGCAAGGTATACGTTGATGGACATCCACAAAGGTAAGCAAGAGAAGCAGCCTTTGAAAGTTGTCATGACACAAAACAGATAAGATGCATGTTGTTTTCCCTTTCTGGTGGCTGTTTAGTACAAAGCTTCTTTGGAGTTCCAGGGAAGTGTGAGTTCCAGGGAAGTGTCGAAGATCAGCGCTACAGCCAGGATGGCTACCTGCCCTGATCTAGTTGCAGACTTTGTCATAGGCTGATCGTTGGGCAGTTGCAAAATATTGTTGAAATGTGTTTTTAAGGAGGACTTTTTCATTGTTTTCTTGTCAGAATTGCTGAAATCCAATTTCCCCGAAGTAATTCTGCGAGCAAGCATTTTGAATTTGATTTTTGTAGGTTTACAGAAAGAGCTACGTATATTTTGAGTTCATTATGTATGTTTTTATGTATCATGTTTCGTTGCGGAGCAGAGCATGAATTTTCCTTTAAAGTTGATGATACCCCTGGACATGTTTATAATTGTGGAGATGCAGTTAAGCCCCCCCCCCCCCTGCATGCAGTGTAATCTGAGGCATTGTTTTGACTTCGGCTGTAAAGTTTCCAGCGATTATTTATAATGTTAGAGATGGCTAGCTTGACCAGCAGTCAAGCCCAGTTTTCTATTTTAGGTAGATTTAATTTTCAGTAGGCGAAGCAGCAATTACTTCCTTTTGAAAACACAACATTCACGAAAGCCAGTGTTTGGAAGCCTTCTCTTTAATTTTAATGTAAGCCTCTTGTCAACGATGGGAAGGGTGTAAAATCGTATTGGTGTTTTAATGTTAAATTTGTGAAGCCGTGCAGGATGTTTTAACATGTGCATACTGCGAGCTTTGGCTTCTCATTGTAAAAGAAAAGCAGTAGTTTTACTCCCAACTTTCTGCTTGGTAATTGGATAACTATAGTAGCTGAAATGCCTGATACCTGCAAGTGTCTGGGAAGTCACAGAAGTCATATATAATTTCACAGAAAATAATTGCAGTAAAGTATTTGTAAGGCAAAAGAAGAGGTGAATATAAAACTCCTTTTGTTTTTTTATGGGGGGGTGGATGATTGTAGGTACTTTTTTGTCCTTTCTGACATGTTAACATGTAGTACATTTATTGTGGACTTATTTTTGGAATTATTTTCTGATCTGGTATTCAGCTACTGTTCTCTGACTATTGCACATCTGGCTTTTTGTTGAAGTGAATTCTACCTGTAATATGGTAAGTTCTGTTTATTGTTCTGAAGCAAGCTCTCCCCCTCGATTGAAGTACCCTTGTGAAGTTCATAAATAACATGAATCGCTTATACTGCACATTTTAAGTCTAGTGTGCTCTTCAAAAACCTCAATTTGTCCACTGTGACCTGCCATTTTTTTTAGCTCTGTGAATGTTGCTCTCCATTGATGAATACTTCACATTCTTCATTGAATTATTGTCTTTTGATTTACATGAATGCATCAGAACAGTTTCAGGTAGATGAAATAATAGTAAAAAGTATGTTTTGCAGTAAAGTCAAGAACTGAAGACTGAACATTAAAAACAGGCAGCATCACTGTTTCACAAATGCAAAATAAAAAAAAAATAAGTAAAAATAAAATCAATAAAGGTTACAGACTGCAGTATCAGCATGTTAGTGTCTACTCACTGTTCGTAATTTCTTTAAATAGTATTTTGGAGGCCTGCGTTCAACAAAGCTTTTTATTTCAATCACACATTTGAGTAGTTAGAAAGTTCTATGAGAGTTGTAGCTTGGTAAAAGGAGTGAAGGCCAGATTTGGCTACAGAACCACTTGCAACTCTTCCCCAACTGAACAAAGCCGTAGGCAGCCACTACAGTTCCTACATGCCAGTGCTGATATTGTAGTATGACTTAACAGTCACTCCATAACTGCAGGGTTTTGCATCCTCTGCAGATGGTCAAGGCTGGTATTAGACCAGGGCAGGTGGCATTACAGTGGGCAAGCTGGGAGGATAAGGTATGTTTTACTGTTTCTTGTTTTAAACATGGAACCATGTGCATTCTTAATTCTAAATATGTTCCTTTGATTAATTTTATGAAGATTTAATTGTAGCTGATGCTTGTTCCTTCACAGTTTGTCATCTAGGAACACTCCAATCCTTTGCACCAGAGCCATAAATTCCAGTTGGGTAAGACACTGGCATGATCATCATTGCTTTGGTTTTAGCAGGCTTTGCGTTAAGACTGGTGGTTTATCCAGCATGAAATAGAATCCAGGCAATCTTGTAAAAGGTGAAATTCATAACAGAATACTGATAAAAAGAGAACTAAAATATGATTACAATCAATATAGCATTGATAATGTACCCATCTCTTAGTGGAATGTTTCATAAAGGAAGCATAGGAGCCAGATTTGAACTTTGTGGTGTGCCAAATTTGAGCAGCTAGATCTTTGAGGTGTTGCTTTCTGAAACAACCTGCTGAGAGCTTCCTTTTGGTGACAAGCAAATAAACAAGATATAATAGTATCAGAAACAAATGTAGAGGGTGCACAAGCAGCCCTGTAGTATGCTGTAGTGTATAGTGTTAAATGTGCTTAAAAGATCATGGAGCACCAGGGATAACTAAGTCACAAAAGGTCATTTAAAGGTTCATAGGTATATACGAGGCTAACAACCACCAGGACTTTTATAAGCCTAGCCATGCAATCCAACATGATTGTATCCCTGTGTGTCATGGTCATTTGTATGTTAGGAAGTTTCTAGAGGTTATGGGGTGTATGTTAGTTTGTCCGTTACTGTCTGCCTCTGTCTCTGAGACATGGGAGACAGACCTGGGGCGAATTTCCAGTTTTCCATCCATTGGTCACGGTTACGCTTAAATAAAGTTGGGGTGGACTCTGCTTCACGTGGATGGGGATCCTCTGAGAGATACATCTGTCTTGTCAACATGTCTCATTTATGTCACAAGTGAAATTAAAATCCTTTGATCTAGTGGTTTCTGATGTTCATTTTGTGGATATGCAAAATATCCATTAGAGTTGGATCATAGGATGCTTGATATGCCAGGCATAGATTGTTTGTCAATAACCCGTAGGAGACAGAGAATAGAGAGAGGGCTTTAAAGAGATCTGTACAGGGCATTTTGTTTACATCCTTGATTATCCTGATGAGCAACCTTTGTGGGCATTCCAACTGTTGCCTATGACCGGTCTGGTGCATGCAGAAGGATTTGTTATACTCACTGGTGTGCCTGATAAGAGCTTGCTTAATAAAGTGGCAGTGTGATTTCCTTGGACCTGAATGCCATGCCCTTATAAGTTGGGTGACATTGAATGATTTTTTTATTGCCTTGGCCACATGTCGGTCAAAGGTCATATTACTGTCTACATATATTTACAGATCCCTGACTACTAGGTCAGCTTTTAGGGATGTTTTATCAATGAAGTAATTAACCTGGCTGACAGTTTTCCCAAAAGGCAATATAGTGCGTTTCTTGGCATTGAGTTTTAGACCATGATTTTGGTACCAATCATTAGTCTGTGTTAGAACCTCTTGTAAGATGCCCTCATCCTGAGGGAATCTGTGATGGTTCACAATATGCAGTCATCTGCAAAGCTGGTCAGCCAAAGACCCTTGACATTAGCTTTACTTCTAAGAAGATGCCAAACAGGAGTGTTCCGAGCATGGAGCCCTCAAGTACCCTGCTGGTGACTGGTCTATTAGTGGAGGTGGTATCACCAGTCCTGACCTCCTGGGTCCTGTCTGTGAGCTAGCCGACAGTCCCTTGAGTTGTGTAGGGGTTTATGGCCAGTGGTGTGAGTTTGACAGCTATACCTGAATTGGGTGTTGTATAGATTGCATTGCTATGTTCATCTAGGTGGTATGCACCATTTTCCCACATCCATTGCTTTGTTGACCTTCTCGTAGATGTCCACCAGACTTTCTCTTGACAAAGCCAGACTGGGTTGGATCCAGTGGCTGAAGAAAGTTGCCTATGCCTTTGTTGATCATTTCCATGATAATTTGTTCCATGGCTTTGCATATTAGACTAGTCAGACTAATAAGTCTGTAGTTTACGGGCAATTGATGGCCCACCCTTATGAAGTGGTATAATAGTTGCAATCCTCCATTGAGGCTATAGTTGAAAAGTGAATCAAATGGTTCCGATAGGTCATGTTTCAAGCTGTTCAGGAGGCATTCTGGAATATTGTTGGGGACATTTTTTGGCTGTAGTGATCACCACTAGGACCTGCTCCTTGTTAATAGTTAGGTGTGGGGGTTCTGCTAGTAGGAGTGTCTTGGGGTGAGGCAGGGGAGAGTGGGAGTGAAGTTTGAGCTGAATTTGTCAGCCAGCAAATTTTCTGTGTTGCTGTTCTTAGGGAAGATGGCACCACTGACCACCAGTTTGGCACACTGATGTGTGCTGCCCTTGAGATGTTGGACATAGCTATAGAAGGCCTTGTGGTTGTCTTTAGCCTGTGAGGCTGTCTTGACCTCATAATTGGCCTTGTTGGATTTAATTAGGCTTCTTGCTTAGTTTAATTAGAAAGCTCCTGTCATTGGAGTTGCTGTTACTGATTTTAGCCATGACTTTTTTCCTTTTGTTCTACACCCTTTTAAGGTTAGGATTTCATCAGTGTGGTTTGTATTGAGGGTAAATTTTGGGCTTATTGCTAGTAGGTTCTGTGGCCTTTGTACAGCTGCTTACATGGTTGTAGGAGGTCTCTGTGAAGAATTCTGCTTAGGTTGCTGTGAACTCTAGGTTAGAAGGGGCATTGAATTCTAATAAACTGTCACTTAATAGGATGAAGTTTGGTTTGAAATAGTTCCTAACTGTTACAGGGTTTGCTGGTGTTACAAGTTGATTTTTATTTCAAAGGAGACAGTTTTGTGGTCTGACCTGACCATTGAGGATGTGACAGTGGGGGGTGGGGTGGGGTGGGGGCAGAGCTCTCCCATATTGGTGAGTACCTGGTCCAGCATTTGTGAACTTCTGGTGGGTGTGCTTTATCTGGTCAGTGGTAGTTGTGTTGTCCAGGAATTATTCTGCCTGCAAGTATGAAGCAGTATGTGTTTCCTAGTCTGTAGTGGGGTAGGTAGTTATTCTCCTATGAATGAATAGGGTGTTTGGTGTAATGGCGAGTGTCTCCAGTAGATTTAGGTCCAAGGTATGAGATTCTAGAGACATAGAAGGTGGCATATAGCTTTCTAGGAGACATGGTATGGAACTTTGTCTGTGATGATTTGCACGTGGATAAATTCTAAGACTTTGTCTTGTGTAACCAGTGTAGAGTTATGCTTGTTGCTAAAGTAGATTGAGACTTCTCCACCTTTTTTTGCCATGTATGTGCAGCTGGTGATCTAAATGTGTAGAAGATACTGAAGCCTTGGTCTATTGGAGTACTTTCTGTGGATTTAAACTATGTATCGGTAATGGCCCAAAAGTGCAGAGCGTGTAGGGTGTGGACTTTCTTGTTTGGGCTTCTAGCATTGAGCAGTAACACTTTTAAGTTTAGATTTTACTTGCTATGTTGGTAGGTTTGTCAATTTGTCATTGCATAAAAAAAGGTTCTGTGGGTTTGGGTTAAGTTTTAGCCAATATTCAGAAGCCTAGAGGAGATACATGCAGACCATCCTTTGCAAAGCAACGTAGTCTATTTAACCATGTCTTCCCACACTGAAAATATTGAATCCCCAGGGAAAGATACCAGAAACTAAGCCAGTTATTGAAGTTGGTTGTCTTTTTTTTTTGTTTTGTGGCACCATCCTTGTGAAGATAAAATGCTGCTCAATGCAAGGCACATACCTGCCTGAGGCACACACATTCAAGAGATCAACAGTGTTTCTCTTCATATAGTCCAGGGTAGGGAAATATATCATAGGTTAACACCTACATGGACTATATGAAGAGAGACGCTGCTGATCTCTTTGAGTATGTAACTCAGGAAGGTATGTGCCTTGCATCAAGTAACGTAGCTGATCCTAGCCCAAGAAAAGCAACTAAATGTTATCTTCTTCTTCTTCAGTATGGTAAGTGTGGCATCTGTGTGTCATACAGTGGAGTCTCCTAGGATGAGAGAAATGGATAATGTGTTGACCTATGTTATGGGCTTTGTTCTTTGGACTCCACTGGGTATAGGCGTATGTGTTGGGGTTGTCACTTTTGGTGAGTACATTAGAGATTGCTGAGGATAAGTGCTGCCATTTATAGGCTTAGACCAACCTGTGCTGAGGCTTCCAAAACCCCAAAGACCGGTGTGTGTGGCAGATGCTATTTGTGGTGAATGTCATATGTTGCTTTATTTTTTTTATGGATTAATTGGTTGTCTGTGAACCTGAGACTCTTGTCTCAGAATGCTCATATCTTCCAAGGTGCCTGCAGAAACATTTAGAAATTGCATATTCATTTTGTCCAAATTTGTATTTGGGTGGGATTCTGTAGACTGTGGACGGTCATACAGAGGTCTCATTGAGTGGTTTCTGGGGTTTGGCACTAAACTAGGTTAGGTTGTGCTAAGATGTGATAGTTGTGCTGTTCAGTGTATAGACTAGCTGCTCTAAGCTTGTCTCCATGCGTTGGCTTTGCATTAGCCACACTGTTGTTGTTGTTGTGTCTTTCGGCTTTTCCTGGTTAGGGGTCGCCACAGCAGAACTCCGGTCCGCTAATGATTGGCAGTAGATTTTTACGTGCCTAGTTGCCGGCCCTGACGCACAACCTTCAACGAAGGTACGCCCATTCATGCATGTCTCCACACAGAAGACGCTCTTACTGTGAGGCGACAGTGCTACAGCACCACCAACGCACTAATTTAGAGAATTCAGTTCTAAGGAAAGTTTTCTAGATTGTTTACTTTTGGGGTGTTTGCTCAGTACAGGGCACTGCTAGCCTCTTGCAAATGTAATGCTACATCAGAATAACTTAAACTACCTTGACAAGGCAATTTCAAGTGTTAAGGACCTTTTAGAATGATTTAAAAGTAAAATCAATAAATCAATAAAGCAGAAGTACTCTGAACAGTTAACTGAAATGCAAAACAGTAAAATATAACTGTTATCTGTCAAGGATGTCATGCAGGATGCAGATGTGAGCTGTGGAAAATGAGCAGGAGACAATTTGTAGAAAGGGAGGTGGTTTACTCAAGTGCAATACTCGTTTGCTGGGTGGGCACCTAGTATTATGGAGGTATGGAAAACAATGGGTGGGAAAGTACTTTGCTTTAAATAGGTCACACAACAGACAGCCTTTTAAAACCACCACAAGAAGAACAAAAGGGTGGGAGACCTAGGGGAAAAAATTTCAAACTGGAGCTGTAGTCCTGTGGTTAGAATTTCAGAAACATTTTGCTTAATGTGTCAATGGAGGTAGGGCAGACTCAAAGAACAGCAGAAAAAAAACTGTAGCAAGGTAGACAGGCACTGGAATGCAACTTTAAGCAGGTATATACAGCTATAAAAAGTACTGAAGCATAAGTCCTGTAGCAGAATTCACAGTACTGACACTACTGCAATCCTACCACATACTAAGTCACCAAATTAGGCAAAAATTTACTACTAACACTGTAATAAATGACTAAATGAGGCTCAAATCTGGCAGTAGATCACAGTCCTGCCCCAAATGGGAAAGAAGCTGCAAGACTGAGGCCCCAGACTGGATTCAAAATACAAAAAGGTTACCTGTTGCATGTAATTCTACTAATGGAAATAAAAGTACTGTATGGTGAATAAACAATGCTAACATCTTGAGTAATATGCAATCTTCATACAATATGGCGCTACAAGACTTAAGGTCCTAGAACAAACTAATAAAATGCAAACATATAACTTTTTTGGCTAAACCGTGGACAAAAAGCAAAGAATTACAAATCAGTATCACCACATAGGTCACTATGAGTGCACCTTCAAATATTTAAGCTGAATTTAAATAAAAAGCTGCTTTTTTTTCATTCCATTTGACGAAAAGCTTATATCTCACACCTTCTGAGTCTTGAAGAAAACACCACTGAAAAGATTGTTTCTGTAATGTGTCTTGAACAGAATCTGGACAGTCATGGATTGAAGAGACCTAGGGACGGCAGGTAGAAATTACATCTTGCTGTAAACCACCTTGCTGATAACGATCCGAGTAAATGGAAGGGAATGCTCAAGACTATGAAGTAGATTTCCATGTTTGAAAGATCCAGAATGACTCTTTCAATAAGGTGTTAACTAAGGAGGCTTGTAAAATTAGATGATCTGAAAAATTGCACTTCCCCAAAATCACCCAGTCAAGATGCGACAAACATTGTGCGACCTGACTCCATTCTACAGTGTTTTGAATTGAGATTTGAAACCACATTCACATTCTTCTCATAGCTAATATTCCTAAAACTTGATTCACCGATAATCAGCACAAATCTCCGTACTAGGATCCAATAAAGGCAGTCCCACAGCTTGATATAAAAGGCCAATATGGAAAATTCTTTTGAAAAAACTTGCAGTCCACAGAGAAACTTTCCAGTCCACAAACACGAACTAAACGCTGTATGGTTTTAAACTTTTATTAACAACACAGCACGACAGTATTCAAATATTCCAAGCAGAAAGATTTTAGCGCTTTCATTTCCATAACAGGAAACTTCGTCGGAATAATACATGTATTCCTGCTTGCTAATTTATATAAATTCTAAACTCAATGAATCAATTATTCAATTTGTTTTAATCTATTAATTAAAGTTAAAATGCAGTTTTGAACACCAAAAAACAAAAAAAGAACTTTTTAAGTCATTTAAATCATTTTGCAAACTTCTTTTAAAAAAATCATTTTAACAATCAATTGACCACAGGAAAATAAAATATGTATTAAGAAATGTGGTTTAAGAAGTGTTTCACATGTTGTCGGTGAATGAATTAAATACAAAGAAATAACATATACAAATGTAATGTACCTGTATAATATATATACAAGTAGGCATGTATAGTAAATTTTATAAATATATGAATGTAAATATTTAAGTATAAATATAATGTATGTTATATAATCAATGTAATAAATATATAAAAAAATATAAATAATATAAAAATGTGAACTAGTTTGTAACAACAACATAATAAATTAAATATATTAAATATAGTATGTAAAAAAATATAAATAATATAAAAATGTGAACTAGTTTGTAACAACAACATAATAAATTAAATATATTAAATATAGTATATAATTTAATCTAAAACATAAATAGTCATGTCCATATGATGGATTAAAACTCCTGTTAAAATTTTTCTTTTTGCTTTTATTACTATTTTTAACTTTGTTAGCCCTTAACCTTAGGGCTGGTAAAATTGACACATAGTCATTCATTCCTGGGGGTGTATTGGCATCCAAGCGTAGCTGCCATATCAATTCTCTATATGTTAAGTGATTTCCCCAATCCCCACCTCTGTTATTCCTAGGTAACATTTCCAATACCCAGAATTTAAAGTTTGCCTGATTACAAGACAATGGGCAGGATTCACGAAGGCTTGCACGGAGTGTAAGAGACATGCAACACTCCATGCAAGCCTCGCGATCCAGGAACAGCCCTAAACTCCGTGTAAGAGACCAGCTAAAACGTCTCTTACACGGACTGGGCGTGGATATGCTAAATACCTCACTTGCAGCCGAAAGGTATGCAAATGAGGTATATTAGTGATCCACGAAGCAGAAACCAGTCCGTGTAAGAGACGTTTTATCTGCAGAAATGTATTCAGTTGACAACTGAGTACGTTTCTGCAAATTCCACAATGGAGCCATGTCAGCTCCAAAAAAGGGTGCATATGACTCAGGCAGCATGCCAATGGCCAAATATGTGGCCATTGGCAAGATAACCCGATGCAAAAATATTAAAAATATAATTTTTTTTTTGGCGATCGCCGATGTTTAAACCCAGCGCAGCCCCGCGCAAATGGGCTGCGCTGTATAAAACCATAAAAAAGAAGGTTATAAACCCACAAATGTGGGTTTCATGCAATACATGGAATGACAATGCAGGGACCAGCAGACCAAAAACAACATGGCCACCGTGTAGTGGTTACTAAGGGGGGAAGCTGAGTCTAAGACATGTAACTATTAGTAGGCAGTCTCATGTAAATAAGGGTTAGGATACTGAATCTCACAGTCACATAGCAAATGAGCACAGTCTGAGTAATGTAAGAGATACATAAGGGGGAGGAATAGAGTAGGAGATAGGTGACATCACAGGGGGGAATGGTAGAAAGAAATGCAGTTCATTGGAGGTCAGTGTAACTTGACAGATGACAGACACAGATCATGGAAAGAGGTGTGCCACTAGATAAGTCAGGGAAAGGCAAGAAATGGAAGGTGTACACTGTTACTTACACCAAAGTTTCTTGCTGGGCGCGCCATGAAGCGTGAGTAGCGTAGTGTGTGCGTGTGTAAGGCAAGACTGAGCATGTGGGAGCGTGTTGGGAGATGTTTAACACTGTTTGTGCTGGTGTGCGCGCGTGTAGGGCAGGCTGAGTATGTTGGAGGCTGTTGGCAGACGTGTAACAGTGTTTGCGCGGGTGTGTGCGCGTTTTAACCCGAATAAGTAGATTCTGAACCGTGTAAGCACGTGTGCGCATGTAAGCCACTGTGAGCATGTTTCTGATGGTATGCACGTTGCTCCCCCCTGAGGAAACAGAGAGGAAAAAGGAAGCAACCGAATTAATAGGAAGCTAGCAGGGATAACTGCTGAAGCTAGCAGATGAAAACAGTTAGAAGCAGGCAATTACACAGGCAGAATAGTAGCCCAGCCCAGCACTTAAAACTCTGCAAACAGTAGTGCAGGATGTTTCTCTTAAGAGACACTGCAAGACAGGAGTAAGCTAATAGAAGTGAAAACTGAAAAAGCTTCACTCAGAGCAGAAATGTTAGGGGCTGCCATAGCTGTCATAATGAGACATAGGCGACTTGCTGAGGGTGGTGACAATGCAGATGGTGCCAGACAACCCACAGTGAGGAGACGGAGAAGAATGTACAGGCCCAGGGTCACCTACCACGGGTTACATGAGCTGGAGATAGTAGAGTGCTATAGAGTGGACAGAGAGCTCCTGCAGCAAATTGTTGAGCTGTGCAGGCCACGCCTCACACACAGAACCAACAGAGGGAACCCATCCCAGTGGAAACCAAGGCATGTGTTGGCCTAAGAATACTAGCAACAGGTACCTTCCAGAGACCAACTGGCGATATGATGGGGATATCACAGGCATCAGCCTCCAGGGTACTGCACCAGTTCCTGGATGCCATGTCAGCACATGTCGGTGATCATGTATATTTCCCCAATGCCCGTGAGGTATTGGCCAGCAATATCGTCTCTTCCAGCAAATAGCGGAATACCCTGAGGTAGTGGGTGCAATAGACTGCACATACGCATCAAAGCACCAGCTGGTGAGCGGGGTAGGGCCTACATTAACCGCAAGGGCTTCCCCTCCATCAACTGCCAGGTCGTGTGTGATGCCCAGGGCATAATAATGAATGTGTGTGCTGGCTGCCCTGGGAGTTACCACGATTCCCACATCTGGCATTTGACGCAGCTGTACCAGACATTTGCCAATGGGGACATCCCACACGGCCACCTGGTGGGGAATGCAGGTTATGCACTGGAGCCGTGGCTGATGACACCCATCAGAAACGCACACACACCTGAACAGGAACGCCATAATGAGGCACACGCACAAACACGTAATGTAATAGAGCGTGTGTTTGGCCTGCTCAAGTCACGGTTCCGGTGTCTGGACACATCTGGTGGAGCCTTGCAGTACACACCAACTTCATGTACCCAAATTGTCATGGTATGTGCTATGCTACATAATATGATCTTGCAAAAACAGCTGCAGCAGGACCAGCATAGGGCCGGGCCAAACAGCCCCCCACCATTGCCAAGGCCATCACAGACAGAGTGTGACTCAGAGGAGGAACAACCTGAGCCTGCCGCAGTAGGCAGAAGGAGGGGTGCCCAGTATGCCCTGGCCTTGGCAAAGAGGCAATGCATAGCACATACACTGGCTCAGTAGGAACCCTGGGAATGATTTTATTTTTTTATTTTACATTTGTTGACTGGGATAGTCCGACTGGATGCATGTCCATTTTCAGCGGAGGCCCGGGGAGAAAAGCTCCAAGGGTAAGCAGATGCAGCATTACATAATACCAGCATTACATATTACAAACAGATTATTTAGAGATTACATAAGTAAGCAAGTTAAACAAGTTCCACAGGTTAAAGTTAGTCCTGAGCACAAGTCAGGATTAAATTAAATTACACAGTAAACTGGTTAACAGATTTTTACACATTCGAGTTAGCCAGGCTTGATACATTGACATAGCCAGTTAATTGACAAATGTTGTTTGAGTCTAGTTTCAAATGGACCTAAGGTGGAAAGTAAGGTAATATCAGCTGGAAGTGGGTTCCAGGATCTACTTACAGAGTTTGCAAAGAGAGAATCACCGGCTGTGTTATTAATTTTGCTAGTCTGAATTAGTAGTTTGTTAGAGGATCGAAGCGGTCTAGGATTGTTATAGGGGGTGATAATATTTTTAAGTGCAGGAGTATTGTCCGGATTATAGAGGATTTTATAGGCCATAATCAGTTGGTTATACTGGATTAGGCTAGGTAGTTCAAGCCAACCAAGCTGATTTAGATTGATGCAATGATGTGTCCTAAAAGGCAGCCCAGTGCCAAACCTGGCAATGTGGTTGTAGCAAATTGAGAGTTTGTTAAGGACAGTCTTGTTCAAATTTGAGAGTAGAGGGGATGCATACAGAAGGGTTGAAAGAAGGTGAGAGCGAGCTATGGCAATTTTAGCTGGAGGGGTTAGGAAGGCTTTTATTCTGTAAAGTGACCCTAGTTTTTTATTGATGGTTTTGATAGTTTGGTTAACATGTAGGTCAAATTTGAGGTTATTGTCTATGATGACACCTAATAGTGATGATACCCCCTCTGACTCACTCAAATAATAACATGGATGCCTAAAATGACATGACCTGCTCACAAACATGTACAGGGAAGTGTAATATGCGCATCCGACAGAGGCAGCCCTGCAGCACCACCTGAGGCATGAATGCCATGTGTTAAGTAATGTAACACCATGTACTATATGCACACCTGAGCACCCTGACTAACATCCACCCTCACCAAGCATGAAGCCACAAAATGACGATGGGATGATCAAGTGCAATAACTGGCTGAAGTAATGCAGTTAGTCAAAGGGGAGCCAATGTGTTTCAGGCTGGGAAGACATGCGGAGCATGACATGATGCACCACCTGCTAGGGGTGGCGTGCACCTATCATGCCATGCCCCATGGATACTGGCAAAGGCTGTCAGTACCCACAGCATGCCCTGAATAGGTAAGTCTCAAAACACAAACCCACCTTAATAGGTTCCACAAGGGATAGTAACCTAGATGTAATGCTACCCAATGCCAGATGTCTAAACAGCAAGATGTGTGCAGTGTAAACACACACAGTATGGAGAATGTAGATACCAGTCCTGTAATAGAGAACTGGGTCAAGGCTCACATCAGCACCCTAACACTACCAGGTCACACCTCATACTGTGCTGTACAGCCGCAAAACATGGAACAAGCTACAAAAGGAGGGTGACTAGCAATAAATGTCAAGGATAACCACACCCCCATGTTGGTACCACAACAAGAAGCAGCATGGATTAGCCATGGTCAAATACCGATGGCTAAAACCGCCTCCCAGTATATAGCCTGCTGCAGACTACTGTCCTAATACCAGGAACTGCACCTGGCCTATGTCGGAATACATGAATATATCAAGCCCCCCAAACCACAATAAAATACCCAGACATACACCAGGAGCATTATACTAGCACCAACACAGTAGGAGAAAAGTTCCCAGAATCCATAAACCAAAATGCCCAAGAACAATGTACCACTCCCACAAGAGGGGTAAGCATACTGGATGTGATAATCAGCAACATGTGTACTGGATGGCAAGATGAGAAGTGTACCCCTCACCGGTAAGACCAGACCATAGAGTAATCACACTGGATATACACATCCTGACCCCAGTCCCTGGCCAGAATACCAGAGTGAAAAACATGTGTAAAGCATAGGTTGCAGCCCTCCAAACTGATGTTGAATCCAAGAAAGGCCCTGTGCAAGTGCAGAATATGGGACACACCACAGAACATGTTATACAGGCATTCCATGAACACAGCCAGGAATGCTTGGAGTATGCAATCACAAATAACAACAACACACAATGCCATACACGCAGGCATCTGGCATGCTGGACCCCAGCCATTACCAAACCATGCAAGAGAATGAGGAAGCTACCACATGATAGAGCAAACATAAAAAGGGAAGTAATTACTGACCAGTAGTATGGCAATAACATATGTCCACACATACAATCCACTAAGTCCAGCCACAACAAGTAGAATCTGTGAATCCAGAGGCAATGTGACACCAGTCCCAAGTACACAGACAACCACAACACCCCCCAATAAATACAAGTATATGTGATAGATGCAACCATGTATCCAAACCAGAGGTTGAGCTCCACCAACTCAGTACTGTCAAAACTAGTCAGGAGGAGAAGGTAACCACATACACCACAAACCCAGTCCCACATAGACCTACCACAACTGTAAACCAAACACATAAACACAGACAAATATTCCCAGAGGACTTAATTACAAACACACCACACCAACAGAAGCCTCCAAAGCAGATCACAAGCAACCACAACCTTCAAACATAGCACATGCAACGAATAGTATGCAAAGCTGGTGTGCCAAACAGTCACAGGCCAGAAGGAGAAACAACATGCCTGATACAGTTGTAATAGGTGCCTGTATAGGCAGACACACTGCTGTCCCACTCACCAGACTGAACAAGGGAAAGGGTAGAGTAAGCTGCCTGTAGGCTGCCACAAAATGCCACATAACACAAGTGCAGGTCACCCCAAAGCAAGCAGAAATATGATGCACTCAATGTCCATGCTGGTGTGAATTACCTGAGATGTACCTCCCTGGTCAACATGAAAAGAGACATGGATGGTCCCTCTGAGTATGTACCCCAGGCCAGTATGACACTGGCTGTGTGCAGCATCCAACCCTCACCAAGAATGATGCCACAGTACAAACACAGAATGCTCATGTTTAACAGCTGGCACAGTTACAGCTGTCAGTCCAAGAGGGTCTAATGTCTGTCTGCTTGAGATGTCAAGCATGACAAGCCATGCTGCTGTTCCAGGGATGGCTTGCACCTGTTACCGGTGTGCGTCTGGATACTGGACAAGGCCTTTGCTGCCTCCATAGAGCCGTATGTAGGCAAGGCCAAAAAGACTACCCACCACCCTAGAAAACATAAGTGGTAGGAAACATAAGGGTAATGCTGACCAATGCCAGATGTGTAAACTGCAATATGCATGCCCCTGAGGCACTTCCCATTATGGAGAACATCGATGTCTGTGCAGTGACAGAAGCCTGCTGCAAGCCTAATGATAGCACACCAGCACTACTAGGTTATACCACATATCATGTGTTATGGCCCCAACACCTGCACCAAAACATCAAAGGAGGGAGTATCCATATGCAGCACAGACACCCATATGGCCAGGTAACTGACAATGCACAAAGCAGCGGAGACCACCCATGTGCACCTAACTGTAGTCAAAACTGCTGTACAGTCTGTAGCATGCGACAGACCACACTCTCACACACAAGAACTCCACCCAGACATCCTGAAGACACTGGACAGTATGAATGTCCCACCAAATACCAGACAAGGTACACACAAATTACCACATAGGTGGCAAACCATTATGTATGCAAGGAGTAATCAGGGACCTAGGGACACAGGTCGACAGTAATCTGTCATGTGACACTCACAATGCCAATGTGGCTAGGAAGATTGTCGATATTGGACACCGTATCATGAAAGGATTCACATCTACATCAACAGAGGTCACTGTGCCGCTGTACTGTTCCCTTATCAGACCCATAATCTAGTACAATGACTCATATGGGATGTACCGTATGTGACACCTGCAGCGGTTCGGAAGACCTCATAGTTACCCCACCAACAGGATAAAGGGTGTGAAATATATGTCATATGCTGCTTGGCTGTAGACACCCCAGCTGAATGCAGTCACAGACTGCCTACACAGAGGCATTGTATGTCTGTTGTACAAGGCCATGTCCAACACAGGAGTAATGGACATGCTTCACCACAGGAAATCAAAGCCATTGGAGCTGTGAGAGTGACAGATGTCAGCCTCAACACATAATGAAATAAGATGTGCTGGAGGGACAGATACATAACCCAGAGGCTCTCCACACCCAGAAACAGGATCCCAGTCCATGTTAGGCAGAGCCCCTCACTGACACCCCTCAACAGGAATATTGCCAAGTGGATGGATGATCGTACATGTATACTGGGGGTCCTCACTGTGTCACGACCAGACAGAGGCACAATGAAGAAATTCATAAATGGCCATAATAGAACATAGCAAGGGGTGGCGAAAGACACACACACTCTGGCTAGGCTTACTAATGGCCTAGGGTGTATAGCCCAGTATGAACCCATGAACATATGAAGATACAAAACGTACAGGACACCAAGGATAATCACAAGGCTTACCCAACTGATGGTAGGAACCATGTTTGGGCATCCACAGATATGCTCTGAATCACACAGATATTACAAACAACATACCAAACACACACACACATTGCTACAACCTGTCAGGTGCAGTGCAAACACCCCCCCCAGAGTGCAAAATACCTATCCCAGCAGACTGATGGTCCCCTGACATTGCAGATGCTGAGGTAACAGCCATCATCTGCAAAGCAGAACACACAGCAGCAAAGGTATGTGATGGTGTCCTGTGCTGAGGCCAACATGGACTCCAAGAATAATGGAATGCCAAATCACACTACTGCCCAATGTCAGCCTTACCACAGGATATGTACCCAAAGAGCAGTGTACAACAACAGTGGTCCATCACAACAAAGGTGTTGCCTGAATAGATACTGCAAACTACCACCCCAGGATCCTGACAAGCTTGTTCTGCACAGCTATGGAAAGGATCAGTATGTACCGCAGACAGAAGGCTATTGTGGACCTACTGATACTGGACCCTACACAATGTGGCTGTCGTAACTGCAGATCCTGCCCCTAAACTTGTTTGACCCATTTGAAGCAGTCATTAAGGTCATTGATGAGGGCAATGTGGTCCACACAGCGTAGCTGGACCATGCACATGCTTCTAGACAATACCGTACGAGTTAAGTATGGATATGTTCACCAGCTTAAATATATACCCCTATGTCAGTAGAGGGGTTGCAAACCAGACCAAGGACAGAACTGACATGGTCAGACATGCTGCATCCATGTCAGACTACAAAGCAGATATGAGTGGCATCCCACAAGGCCTGGTCTTGGGCCCCCCCATTCTGTATATATCTCCCATATGTATAGGCCAACATGGAAGGACTGTGACTGAACATGTGTGCAGAGGAGTACAAACAGCCCACCATATCCAACCCCCAGCTGACACAAGCAACCCACAAAAGGGCCACCTACAAACAGACAACTGGAGCCATAGCCATGTCAGCAAGCTAATTGCAGAACTGTGTATAGACAACCACCGTGGCTATACAGTAAGTGCCCACAAATTACCACACAGGTGTTAACCCATGACGTACCTAACATGTAATGTGAGACCTGGGTACAAAAGGTGATAGATATCCTGCACTGGACCAACATGTGGCTGTAGTGTTCGCAGAAACATATACTATATACCCACTCAAACATGAAGGTTGGCAGATGTAGATAAGGGGAACTCACTGTGGCTCTGCAGTCATCCTCCATCAGCGTCACAATTGACTACAATAGCCCTGTGGGATATACCGCAGCAGACACCTCCATCAACTGTAAAGTCCACAACAGTACCCCACCAGGAGTAGCAAAGAGCATGAACAGATGCCATGTGTTGCCTGAGTAAACAAACTGCAGCCCCACACACCGCCATACTGCCCAGCTACAGGCAAGCTGTGCCTGATGTATGAAGCCATGTCCATCCTGGAATGAATGAACATGTTGCACCTTGTACAATCTGAATGGCAGTGAGCTATGCACATGAGAGACCTGAACCCCAGCACTGACATACATAGGACAAGCTGTACAGAATGATCCATAACACAGAAGGAACCCAGTACTCTTCAGTAAACTCCTGGTACAGGTCAGCCAGAGAGTCACATATCGACACCCCTCAAGAGGAATCCTGATGAGTGGATGGGAGATGGTAGGCTAACCCTGGGTATCATTGTTATGTCAGAGGTAGACGGAGGCACAGTATACTAACCATGACATATGTCATGGCAAACTCCAGTTACAATGTGTGCCGAAGGACAAACACACCCTGTGACTAGCATCAGAAATGGCCTAGGGAACATTGCTAGTGTTTGCCAATGTCCATCCATGTTGTGGAATACACTAGCAATGTTGGACGAGCCTGGTGTAGGTAGTCCATATCTGAACATAATGCAACTTGGTCATATGTGCATAACTGGCCCCTACACAGTCTGTTGTGCTCACTATGAAGATGTCAAGCAGTCATAGGACTAAAGCCCAGGATACTGTCCACCACAGTGAAAGTACTGAACCAGTACACTATACGGTACTACAGTGTTAGGTTATTATGAAAGTATGTTGAGAACTGTCTGCAAAGTATCCCATGCAATCCCTGCAGGCACAGTATAATCCCTGTTGTGGCAGACACGAAGCAGTTGGCCAGTTAGTACACAACATGACACCCAACACACAACCATAAACGTGAGATATTGTTGAAGTTCACACACACCCAAATATGTGGTGGACTTCAGAGTGCAACATATGGAAAGCTCACACTGGGCATGCTCGCACACTTTGATAAATGAGGCATATGTCAGACAACATGCCATGGAAAGGCTGAACTGGGCATGCTCACACACTTAGGCCATATCTCCGTTTAGCAGTTGGCCACACATATCTGGTATTAGTACGTGTCATTCCAGGAACCAACCACAACACAGCAATCTGCCCAGTGCACACAGTAAATGACTACAGAGACATAAGTGATATAGTGGATCGCCGTCATATGCAAACATCTTCCACAGATACACAAGTTGGTCATAGGAACAGGGAATGCTATGGCAATAAAGACCTGCAAACAGTAGAACAGCACAACAAATATTGTGCATCCGACAATTGAACATATGGGTGTAGAGGTCAATACTAGGCTTGTTGCCCTAGGGAATGACAGCTCAGCCAGAGTGTGCTTGGCATCTGCATCCCCAGGACAGTAGGCTACTGTGCCACTGTAAAGTAGGTCACAGAAGGCAACATGTGAGGCTAGTGAGCTGTGCCTCTGTCAAGCAGGGGCACCGTGGAGGTCCCAGGGATTGAATGTGCTAAGCCACAGCCATGTTGTTGGTGTGTGCTGGGAGAGGGTTGCTGAGGATCTCTGACAGTAGGTGTCCGTCAATAACAGACTGAGGGGAGCCCTATCTGCATTCTCTGGACGATTCCACTGTCAACACTGTGTTGTAATGATTATGTGTGAATAAAGTGCCGTGCCGGAACTGTTCACAGATGTCCTCCCTCTGTGGGCTACAGCTCTGCAATGTATTAGCTCACTCTGTCTGTTGTACGGCACATATATGGCTGGTGTACAGCTAACAGGTGTCTTATTGTGGAGCAGTCATGGGTATATGTGGGATAGCATGATCAATGCAAACCGTACACCTGCTCATAGAATGCAATTGTCAAGGATTATGCTGAGTGACCAGTATAGTCCCCCAGCATGGGTCCTCTGAAGTTATCCACCCCAGCCTTCACAAGTGTAGAGTCTGCTTGTGCTAAACACAGTTTGTGTGCAGTGACAACCTTGCCTGGGGGTGGAGATGGGATATGGATGTCCAGGGAAAGGTGGGTATGGTCAGATATCAACAATGGTGGTTTACCTCTGGTGTGGAACAGTGAGTACCCACGTTGCAGATGGACAGGTACAATATGTATTCCCCCATGTGGCTGTGGTGTGTGGTTCTGCCATAGCACATGGACCCACAAATTGTAGTGGCTGTAGGGTAAAGTGGTAGAGGCCTGAGTAGTTCTCACACACAATATGCCTGTACCTGATTTTAACAACTGGAATGGTGTATGTGAACACCTGCATATCCCGGCACTGTTCCCAGGGAAGCTAAGTGTGTGTCCTGGATGTGGGTGTGGTGTTCTGGACTGGTTGTGTTGTGTGTTACAGGTCCTGTGGTCACAAAGCATGGTATAGAACATAACCTGCCAGTGCAATGTGCATATCTGACCCTGACGTAGGTGGCTGCAAATGCATATATATGCTATCCCCACCTGACAGGTAGTACTACATGTACATACCTCTGTAGAAATAAAGATGTCAGCACCCTATAAATACTGCAGGTGCAGAACAGATGGCCAGTAATTCGGATAGTGCGCTCTGCTAATGCGTCTCCCTCAAGTTTCATAATATAGTTAGGTAGGGGTTTGAATCCTGCAAATGCTCAGTGTGTGTGTGTGTGTGTGTGTGTGTGTGTGTGTGTGTGTGTGTGTGTGTGTGTGTGAGTGGGGTTTGTGTGTGTGAAAGGCTGTGAGAGGGAAATGTCCCTTTTGGCAACTGGGAAAACACACTACAGGATGCACATTCCCCTTTCTAAACACTGATGATGTCAGCACCCTATAAGTACAGCAGGAGAAGGGAAACCTCCCAGTAATGCGAATAGCGCTCTGCTAATGCGTCCGTCTCGAGTGTCATAACATAGTTAGGTAGGGGTTTGAATCCTGTACATGCTCAGTGTGTGTGGAGGGGGTAGTGTGTGTTCAAGACTGTATGAAAGAAGTATCCCTTTTGCCAACTAGGAGAACACACTACAGGATGCACATTCCTTTTTCTAAACACTGATGATGTCAGCACCCTATAAGTGCAGCAGGAGAAGGAATCCTCCCAGTAATGCGAATAGCGCTCTGCTAATCGTCAGTCTCAAGTGTCATATTATAGTTAGGTAGGGGTTTGAATCCTGTACATGCTCAGTGTGTGTGGAGGGTTAGTGTGTGTTCAAGACTGTATGAAAGAAGTATCCCTTTTGCCAACTAGGAGAACACACTACAGGATGCACATTCCCATTTCTAAACACAGATGATGTCAGCACCCTATAAGTAGAGCAGGAGAAGGAAATCTTCCCAGTAATGCGAATCGTGCACTCTGCTAATGCATCCGACTCACGTGTCATAACATAGTTAGATAGTGGTTTGAATCCTGCAAATGGCACGTGTGTGTGTTTGGATGAGAGGGTTAGTGTGTGTGCAATTTTGTGTGATGTCCCTTTTGGCAACTGGGAGAACACACTACAGGATACATATTCCCCTTTCTAAACACAGATGATGTCAGCACCCTATAAGTACAGCAGGAGAAGGGAATCCTACCAGTAATGTGAATAGCGCACTCTGCTAATGCGTCTGTCTCAAGTGTCAGAACATAGTTAGGTAGGGGTTTGAATCCTGCAAATGCTCAGTGTGTGTGGAGAGGGCTAGTGTGTGTGCAAGTCTGTATGAAGGAAATATCCCTTTTGGCAGCTAGGAGAACACACAACAGGATGCACATTCCCTTTCTAAACACTGATGATGTCAGCACCCTATAAGTATAGCAGGAGAAAGGAAACCTCACAGTAATTCAAATAGCGCACTCTGCTGATGCGTCTCTCCCGAGTGTCATAATATAGTTAGGTAGGAGTTTGAAACCTGTAAATGGCATGTGTGTGTGTTTGGATGTGGGACTCTGTGTGTGTGCAATTCTGTATGAAAACATGTGCTTTTTTGAAATCAGGGGATCACACTACATGATGCACATTACCCTTTCCAAACAGTGATGATGACAGCACCCTATACATACAGCTGGAGAAGAGACATCTGCCAGTACTCAGAATAGCGCAACCTGCTACAGCGTCACTCTCAAGTGCCATAACATATTTAGGTAGGGGTTTGAAACCTGCAAGTGTGTGTGTGTTTGGATGTGGGGAGTTTGTGTGTGTGCATTTCCGTATGAAAAACATGTTAGTTTTGGCATGTTAGTTTTGGCAATCAGGAGATCACACTACCTGATGCACATTACCCTTTCAAAATACTGATGATGTCAGCACCCTATAAGTACAGCCAGAGAAGAGGAACTATCTAGTAATCCGAATAGTGTGCTTTGCTAATGCGTCTCTCTCACGTGTCGTGACTTAGTTAGGTAGGGGTATGAATCCTGCAAATGGCAAGTGTGCATGTGTGTGTGTGGGGGTAGTAGGGTGTGAGTAAATGCAAGTGTGAGAGAACAGATCCTTTTGGCAAATACTACAATACATCAGATGCTGCATATTCCCCCAGTAAACACAGGGGATGTCACCACACTATCAGCACAGCCAAACAGGGCTAGTTGGCTAGTAATGCCAATAGTGCGCTCTGCTACTGTGTCTATTACCATTGTCAGAGTACAGATAGGTATGTTTTGGTAACCCACAGCTGCCACGTGTGGTTGTGTCACACGTTATGACCTTGTGTGGGTCTTTGTACATAACAATGCATGCCATTGCCTAAACCAGCAATGGCATTGCACACATGATGTATGTGTGTGACACAAACACATAAATACCTGTGACCTGCAGTAGTTACCATGTCTGACACATGCCTCGAGTGGATAAATGGTGTTTGCAGTGTATACCAATATGACTGTGTCTTATTGTGCAGGGGCCGCACGCGGTATGTGTCTATACAGTGTGGGTGTATATGGTAAAATACCTACAGCAGGGGATACACATCTGGTCTGGGCCATATAGTGTACATGTAGTCGATGTACAGGTGCTGCATGTCCCCACCTGTTGTGGTAGTGGTAACATGTCATTCCACTGCAATTCAGTGACCACATGCTGTGAACCCTTCAACTAGTGTGTTGTAGCTACAGTAATGCTCACGCACAATGTTTGGCTGGATGCAGTCCAGCCATATAAACAATGTTCTTGAGACTGTCATATTGCCAGTGTTGTTATGGAGGATAGGTGGTCTTCCTGTGTATGGGAGGGTTGTGTGTGCCAGGCTATGAATCAGATGGCAGTCCGACACACTGTTAGCTGCACATGATTAGGCCCTGATGCTTTGTGCTGTGCCAACAACCTGGAGGTATGTGTATCTGTGGTGCCTTGGGATACCACCCCCCTGTCCATGTGTGTTACATGTGTAGGGGACGACAGGCATAGTATGGGGCATAACCTGTCAGTGATGGGTAACACCTGTGAGCCATGAATCAGGACTCTGGTACTGCACAGACATTGCAGTTCACCATGCTGAGGACAGTGTCCGGTGCATGCATCTTGCGGTGTACACTGCTGTTGTTGTGTAGCAGCACTGTTAGTGTCCTAACCTGTGTGATACCCGAGGAGGTGGCTATATAAACAGTGTCCTGCAGCATAAGGCAGTATGTGTGTATCAAGGAGCTTTGCCAATATACATCGGGCCATGGGTGTCACGTGCAAGATGACCCTTGCACATCATTGTGACTTCCTTAGCATGTAAGCACACGTTGACAGCCAGCGGATACCCTATGAATGACATTGGAGACTGAGCATAATGTAGACATACAACACCCTTCCCACATATAGTGGTAGCATACCTGGTAAGGGTATGTTGGCAACCAAGATCAGGCTCATACTGGCCTGTGCCACATGCTGAGAGATCCATTCTATGTTCCCTATATGTAGTCCAGGGAGGTATATCTCAGGTCAGCCATACTGGCATGGTCAGTGAGTGAGTCATATGTGTCCATGCCTCTGACTGACCTGTATGCATGTGTTCTGTGGTGGACCATAGTGCCCCTGAGGCATATCACTGTGACCTTCACCAGATACAGCCTGTTGAGCGGGACCCCAGTGCAGCACCCAAGACAGGTACCTGACACGTCTGTAGCAGGTGTGTTGTGTAGCCCTACAGGCTGTGAGTGTGTGGCACACGGGATGTGTGTGCCATGTGTGGCATGTGCTCTGTTCCGACGGAACATATGCCTGTGTGGCAGCTGCGGAGGTGTGCGATACTCAGGCAGGATGCTATTCTGAGTCCCCACGTATGCCCCAGTGAGTTCAGCATGCTGTCAGTGCGTGTCAATGTCTGACTTGTATTGTAGTCACTGTAATAATTTTTATTTATTTATCTTACATTTGTTGACCGGGATAGTCCGACTGGATGCATGTCCATTTTCAGCGGAGGCCCGGGGAGAAAAGCTCCAAGGGTAAGCAGATACAGCATTGCATAATACCAGCATTACATATTACAAACAGATTGTTTACAGAGATTACATAAGTAAGCAAGTTAAACATGTTCCACAGGTTAAAGTTAGTCCTGAGCACAAGCCAGGATTAAATTAAATTACACAGTAAACTGGTTAACAGATTTTACACATTCGAGTTAGCCAGGCTTGATACATTGACATAGCCAGTTAAGTGACAAATGTTGTCTGAGTCTAGTGTTAAATTGACCTAAGGTGGAAAGTAAGGTAATATCAGCTGGAAGTGAGTTCCAGGATCTACTTACAGAGTTTGCAAAGAGAGAATCACCGGCTGTGTTATTACTTTTGCTAGTCTGAATTAGTAGTTTGTTAGAGGATCGAAGCGGTCTAGGATTGTTATAGGGGGTGATAATATTTGAAGTGCAGGAGTATTGTCCGGATTATAGAGAATTTTATAGGCCATAATCAGTTGGTTATACTGTATTAGGCTAGGTAGTTCAAGCCAACCAAGCTGATTTAGATTGATGCAATGATGTGTCCTAAAAGGCAGCCCAGTGGCAAACCTGGCAATGTGGTTGTAGCAAATTGAGTGTTTGTTAAGGACAGTCTTGTTCATATTCGAGAGTAGAGGGGATGCATACAGAAGGGTTGAAAGAAGGTGTGAGCGAGCTATGGCAATTTTAGCTGGAGGGGTTAGGAAGGCTTTTATTCTGTAACGTGACCCTAGTTTTTTATTGATGGTTTTGATCGTTTGCTTAACATGTAGGTCACATTTGAGATTATTGTCTATGATGACACCTAATAGTTTAGTAGATGGTTCAGGGTAGATTATTGTGTCATCATTTGATTTTATGGTAAAGGTGAAAGCGGTAGACCTACGTGTTGGTGAAATAACAGCAGTTTAGTATTTTTGGGATTTAGGATCAGACGATGTTCAGAAAGCCAGTTTTCTATTGTATTAAAGGTGGTCTGGGTAGCTGACCATAACTCTACTGGAGATGTGGCTGAGCAAATCAGAGTAGAGTCATCAGCATATTGGATACAGCTGACTTTTGGGATGACAGTATAAAGGTCGTTAATGAAGATGGAGAACAGCAAGGGCCCTAGTATAGAGCCTTGTGGTACTCTGAGGGTGTTAGGAAGAAGGTTAGAGAGTATGTTCTGCCAGAATGGCCTGCTGTCGACCATGCAGGTAGGATTGAAACCATTGGAAGGCTCCAGTATCTAGACAGAATGTTTGCAGGGTGTGGATTACAAGTTGGTGATCAACCATATCGTATGCCTTGGAAAGATCCCAAAACAGGGCTGAGGATATATAATTATTGTTGCAAGTATGGTTTATGGTGTTAGTAAAGGCTAGGAGGCCTGAAGTAGTGCTGTGATGAGGACGGAAGCCATGCTGAGTGTCTGCCATAAGGCGATTTTGGATTAGGTGGTGCATGAATTGTCTATGAATAAAGTTTCCATAATCTTTGCAAGTGGAGAGAGTATAGCTATTGGCCTATAATTGGAGAATTCAGTAGAGCTGCCTCCTTTGTGAAGTGGGGTTACATAGGATATTTTCCAGATGGTGGGAAATTTAGCTTCTACCATGGTTCGTTTGATTAGTTTTGAGACTGGGTAAGCAATAGCATCAGCTGATTTGTGTAGGTACTCGGCAGGGAGTTGATCAGCAGAAAGTGTGGTGGGTTTTACTTTTTCAATCAAGGTACGGATAAGTGAAGTGGCGACTGGTTGGAAGCTGAACGCAAGTAGGTTTCTAGGGGTGCTACTTTCAGGACCAGGGGAGCTAGGAGGTAGATGGCTAGCTAGGGCTTGAAATGTCTCAGTAAAGAATTGGTCAAAACTATCAGAAACATCTTCAGGGGTTTTATCAATAGTAGCAGCAGGATTGGGGTTGAAGTTTGTCCAGGATGTAGTATATATGACATGCCACCTGACAGGGTATGGCATTACTGGGTTCAGAGAGCTCAGTCCCCAGATTGGCTGTGTGGTGGCATCCCACACATGTGTTGTACGTTCCTGGCCAAGGTTGATGGCTGACTGCATACATGTGGCAGCTGTGACATTGCCACATGACTCACATAAACCACAACTGGACCATAGAGGTGATTCACAGGTTACCTTTGCACATGCTACCCTAGTAGTGTGATTGTCATGGTGAGTACCAACACATAGGGCCAATGGGGAGCAACATACTGAAGGTGTGTATGTGTGGGTGTACTGCTACTGTTTCATAGCACTGGCATATATGACTGCACACGTGGGTAAATGCCAGGCAAGACATGTGCAATGTGTTACAGGCAACGTACATGCGTACAGGACAGACAGTGACGTTCTGTCATGTGTAAAGTTGAAATACGTATCGTATGCTATGCAGATGTCACTAGGAGTCTACAGAAGCACTGTAACTCTGCATTGCAGGTGTAAGCAGTGTTACAGGGAACCCCAAGCGAACATGCATGCAAACAAAGCTACAGTAAGCAGGGCTGGAAGTAGTGCATTGTACAACAAAGAAGGGATAACAATAACAGTAAGTAACAATGCAAATATGTAGGCACTATCAACATGTACCCAGGAATACACAGCGCAGATGCCCATGGTAGAACTGATATTATGTCATAGTTAATTGTGATTTGGATTACATTGGTACTGCACACATATCTACATGTAAACATCCACATTACATAGTCGTTGTGGGCAACTTGACACCATTACTGTACATGTCCACCATTGCATATCACTACTTGCGTTAGCTTCCCCCCTGTGCTACCCATCTGTTGACATCCTTACCACCGGCATGCAATTATGTGCAGCTGTTACACTTTGGTATGTACTATGGGTGCAGATAACAATTCAGGACATTCATACAGTTACTGCATCAGGCATGCTGGGATATACACACAGTCATAGCAGCACACTGTACTGTTACCAACATGATACTACTAATACACTTCTATGTAGTTACCCTGTGCATCAGCAACGTGTTTACCTGTTCCCACAATGATGTTGGAGATTGCAGGAGGTGGCACAGTGTCATCATATGCACAGGGTGTGAATTAGGTATGCCTGAGTCAGCCACTGATACCGCCAATTGACATGTGTGTGTATGTGTGTTGGTGAGGGGCAGCAGTACAGGGTGGGGCAGTGTTGGTGCAGTGTGTGCGTGTATGTGGTCGCCCTAGGTGTTAACATTTCGCATGTGTGTATGCACGCACACAGTTCCACCTCATGGCTGCCATATACAGGGGTTTGTGGACAGACACAGACTGCACCTGGCAGGTCATACAGATCAGTGTCTGTGGGCACGGACACGGTACCTGTGCCTGGCAGGGGTGCTACGGACCGTATCCAGTACTAAGCCAGACTGGGTACTGTCATCAGAAGTGGGAGTGTGTTGACTGGACACAGGTTCCTGTTGGGACTGTCCAGAGCCACGTGCACGTGGTCTCCTGGGGCGTTCCGATGACAGCACAGACCCAGCATTGCTGGGGCTGCTGCTGGCACTATGGCGTCTTGGGCCTGTTGTCGTCGCGCCGACTGCCAGCTACTGCTGTTGCTGGCATACGGCCACGTTGATGCATAGCGCCCACCATTGCCCTGGCTCATGGACATTTGGTTGTGGAACTTCTGTAATATGTCCCCACAACGTCTGTCTATGACATCGGTGAAATTACGGATAGCATCCTCGATGTCATGCATACTGTCAGTCATGGCTGTGCGATATGCTGTCAGCTCCCTCAGACCCTGTCTGGTGTGCCTATCCAGACGCGACTGTGCCTGCATGACAGTCCGAAACATAGCTGAGGTTGACAGACCTCTTTGGGCATGTCTGCCAGAGGCACTACGCCCACGGATGCTCCCACGAGAACCCATGGGCAACTGTCTGTGTGGTACCATCGCAGGACCCTGCCCATGGCTGCTGTGTGGGGATGCATGTGCCACAGGTACCACATTACCCTGGTCAATGCCCACTGTATCCTGTCCATCACCTAGGGACAATGGTGACAAAGGATGTACTGGCAACATGACTGTTCGCAATGATGGGGTTGACAGCTGTGTACTGTCAATTGGCTGACCAATGGCGGACCCTGACACACCTTTCTGTACCATTACACAAATGTCATCATTACCAGTACCTGTGGCACCAGATTCAGGTTCCCTGCTGCAGGACACCAGAGCAGCACCAGAACCTGTGGGAGGAAGACAGTAAACACAGTTTATAGTCTCCAGACATTGTTACCAGTGATGCACTTATGCACACATGCACACAGACACACGTGCACACATGGACACATGGGGGCACACCTGCACACATGCACACCCCCTCAGTATACACACAGAGCACTACTGAGTTACACTAGTGTTACTAGCACTATCAGGACTATTATAGGTATTGTTAAACACACTCACCAGCATGGATGGCCTGCCTTGCTGTAACCCCGGAGGGACCTTCAGAAATGATGAGATTAATGTCAGTGGGCACAACTGTGCCATTGATATTGCATATGATACAGTGCAGTAGTACACCAGTTGCCTTTCACACGTCAGCTGCTGATATTGCCAGTTTCACACATGCACAATTACATACTATGATGACAGATGCATACCACGGATACACCTTACACATGCATAAACTAACAGTGTACAGAACAGTCAAGTGTACATATGGCATATTACCTGCACGCTCCATGTTGTGCTGCTGTGTGGATCCAGCCTCCATCATGATGCAGGTGTACTGCTGTTGCTGTTCCGGGGCTGGAGCCACAACACTTAGGAGTAGCCCTCCAATCTGGTGAGGGGGATGTGTGGCCACCCCACCTCCTATGGCAACCTGTTGCCTGTGGATATCTGATGCACGCTGATGGACACTTCTGATTAAATCACTGCAGTGATGTCGTACCTGCTCATATGTCCTATTATGCGTGCCAATATCATTTACCCTACGGACAAGGTCTTGCCACAGTGCAGCCCTCTCCTGCTGATTTCTGACTGGTGCGGGAAAACAGGATGTCATACTCCCACACCAGGCTCTGGTGTATCTCCTCATCTTCCGCTGCAGAGTAGGCGGGATTACGCTGACGCGCCATCTCCCTGGAAGAGAACACAAACAGGATATCAGCAGACTGTCAACAATATATGGCACACATACTATACATGATACTCATGTGTAGTGATATACTACTACTCCCATATGTTGCATGTGTGTGTGTCGTGGTGGATACACAGGTACATGGCCAGATATCAGTGCTCAGCCAACACCTGTGCAACAATACTTGCCACATTACACACAACATAGTAGCATGCCCCATCGGTCAGCACACACTGACAGGTCCAATGCACAACCTCACTCTGGGGGTTCATCCCAAGGTACTGTATGTGGGGCGCCATCCACTAGTGTGATGTGGACACAAGTTACTCGGCCTGGATATACATATCCCACCACCACCACCAGCACAGTAGACTACTTTGATATGTATGTGATTAGACAGTTATTCACTTGTTAGGACTGAGATGGTATCCATGCAGCACACTGGGCCAGTGGAAGCCACAACCCACACTGCTGACCCCTTTGCAAATGCTTACCACGGTCATGCCACAGATTGCATGGAACTTGCACACACATTTCTAACCCAGACCCTATGCACAAACGTTAGGCATCCTGTCCGGTGGACCCCAGACAGAGGCAGATTGTATAACAATAGCAGGAGGCTACTGCAGGACAGAGCAGATTCACATTAAGGGAAGGCATGTGTGGTCAGCACTGGTACTATGCTACGGTCCCTCATAACAATGGCCACGGCCTACTCTGGGAGGGAAATGGCCACAAACACTATGGATAACCACAAGGCCTTCTTCAGTTATGTTACACATATGGACCAAATGCCTCAGATATGCTCTGTGTTAATACACACCTACTTAACATTCACCAAACACACAAATATTGGCAACATTCTTGCAGACAGGTTCGGTGCACGTATCCCCCCTCCTTCTCCCCCACCAGTTGAAATAGTTATCACAGCTGTATGTAACCTCCCTATCATCTCGCATGTCCAGGTGAGGGCCGCCCTCAGCAAAGCAGAACACACAGCATCACTGTGACCTCATGGTATCCCTGGATGTGTGCTACCTGCACTCCAAGAGGACATACAACCGCATATAACACTGATAATTTATCTTGGCCGTACTACAGGATATGTACCTGGGCAGTGGCATACAGCAACAGTGGTCCCACACCACTAAGGAGGCACCTCGACTGACCCTGGGAACTACCACATCACATGCCTGGTCTGCTAAGCTATGGAATTATGCAGTATGGGATGCATATGCAGTGATATCGGGTACCTGCAGACACTTGTTCCCAGCCAGTGTGCCTTTGTGATGGGCTGATCCTGCCTTTTGAACCTGGCTGACCTTTCAAAGCAGTCACTACAGCCATTGCTGAGGGCAAAGCACAGACAACTGCTGCCAGGATCATGGCCTAACACTGATTGACATGTAATGTATAGTCATCCCCTTTTGGTGGAACTACGTACACACAACATATCACATGGACATACCTATAGATACAGACCTATGACACATTTGGAGGGTTCACAGTATGCACACTATTAACCTGCTACTTTGCATTACTTTTGTCTGCTTCCAGACAGTGCAATGAATGTATTGCATGTGTGGAGTGTTAGTACAGGATGCTTTTGTAGGTATCTGCATCGGTCCATGTGATGGCCTCTGCACCAATTGTAAGCCAGCATTTGCTAATTGCATACAGCCAGTTGTGTACTTATTGCAGTTCTCACTGTGATTTCAGGACAGTGCTATAAAAGGGTATGTGAGATAGGCGTTGCCCTTTCAGATTGTAAGGGCGGGGACCATGCTGGTATGCTGTGGACACTGTTCTCTGAGTGTAAAGGTTAGTATCTCTCTCATGATTCAGGCTGTGTTGTAGATTCACATTTCTCCATTCCTCTCTCCTGTTCCCTGTAGTAAGTGTGTATGCACAATGACACTTACAACTATATATAGATATATATTTATATATGTATATATATATGTACATATACATACATTTATATATGTACATTAACTGACATTATTACCTACAAGCTACCAACTAGCATGGCTATTTCTGTTCACACACTACAATTATGGGAATCCAGTAGTTTTGACAGTAATTCTACATGACATGCTTTGGGTACTACACATCTTATATTCCCATTACATTCATCCCTACTATTACATGTTATATTTATTTTAGCACAATGTTCTTGTATAAGAGTCATGGCTTAGTGGTAGGTCATACAGACTACTGTTTCCAAGGTCCTGGGTTCGGGACTGACAGTGGGATTTTATTTTGCTTTTGAACTGAGTACAGGACCTGTCAATCAAAGTGACTAAAGCACTTTTAAGCAGTTGTAACCGGGTTAGCGCTGGTTTGCGTGGAGCTCACGCATGCGCACACCCGCTTACAACCGCTTAACAGTGCTTACTCTGGCGCACACCTGCGCTATTTTCTTTGAAAGAAATGAAAATGGGGATACAGGAAAGTGGTGAAAAAGGTGTCACAAAGAGGGTAAGACAGTAGGGAAACAAGCTTGGGATTTGCAGGAGGGATGTAGGCAAGGCCCATAAATGCCCATTTCTTCATCAGCAACAGCTGTGCATATGTATGTAATTTGGTGTGATATTTAAAACCTTCCACCAATGAGAGAGGTGTCAGGACAACAATAATACTTGTTGTACAGCCAATTGTAATTGATAGTTTCCATGTCCAGCAGACATGTGTGCGGAATGGGCAGCTATGTATGGGGCGTAATTTTTTTGTGGGTACAGAGTGCCCATTTTTTTTTTTCAGGTGAGAGTGGTATGTCAGGTGAAGGAAGTCGGTACAGCTGGGGAGGTAGGTTGGGTAGGTAAACAGACAAGACAAACAAGACGCATGCAGGGGCGGTGTATGACACGTGTGGGGGGGTTACACAATTGACGGGGACGGAGGTTTGGATATCCAGAGCCCATGAGCCCACAGATGGCAACAGTGGAACTGATATCCCCACCCATAGGCAGTTGCCACTGTTCCTTCACTGCCCAGGACTGGGCTGTGCTAGGGGCTGTGTAGGCCGGGCAACAGGCATGCCCGTAAGTTGTGCCACCCATGCCTCAAGCTGGCGTAGGGGCTCAAGAACAGAGTCCTGAATCTCCCTACGCACCACAGTCCGGACGCTACGGAGGGCGAGTGGTGGTTCTCCTCCGGCCACACTTGCAGAGGGGGGGGGCGAGCCTCATCCCCTGCAGCGCTTCCACCCGCAGGTGGCACAGGGCCACCGGAAGAGGGTCCAGACTGGTCACTAGTGCCAGGTGCACTCGCCAGCTGAGGTGGGAGAGGTGGGTCCACTGGAACCCGCCTTCCCTGTCGTCCTATGTTTTGCATTATGTCATGACAGTTTGGGTTAGTGACATATAATATCATTCACAATTAGTTGTAACAGCATGCATTAGTATTCCCATTAACCAAACACCCAGATATTCACACCATTGAACAGCGAGCATAACACATGCATAATTTGAACAGCAATACACAGTCCAACAACATGCAGGGTTGATTGATGGCAACAGGCCATCAGGTTTGGATGTATGAACAGGGCAGATGCATCAACGGACATGCAAATATATATGACCCAGCAGGACAAATGTCCAGGGGTGTTAATTGTGATTTGCACATACCATTTTCACGTGGAATGGGTTATATGTGGTTATAGGGTGGGGTGAATAAAATAATATTAACACCTTCGAATACCAATACATATGCTGTACATTTCTAATAGCTGCACATATACACACTACTGTTCTAACTACAGTTTCCTATATGATAACTATTTCAACTTGGTGATAGGACTGTTACTGCAACATCAATATACATTTTATTGTTCTTCATACACATTCATATCCAGCTTTGTTCAGCTACATCATCCTGCTACATTTGCTTTATATAGCTGTAGACAAGTGTGGATGTTTGGTATATCAGACAATCATACTATCTGCATATTGCAGACTGAGAGCAACATATCCAGATTTTGTGATACACATTCCAGATGCAGCAACACTTTGAACAGTTTTCGCTGTTTGGTTTGGATTCTCACATGCATTTCATTCTGTACTGACTGCAGTATACTTTATTCAGGGGTTATTACCACTGTATTGCTGGATTCATGACACTTTCTCTCACTCTCTCACTTGTTTTCATTTTACTATTCAGGATGGTACTTACTTCTAGGCTTTATTGACATGTTTTACCTGTAGTTATTACAATCCTTTCCAGCAGTCTCACTTCTGTCATGTTTCAGTATTTCAACAGGGATATATTTCACACATGTGATTTCATCATCTTCTTCAGCTATACTTTTCAGCCTGCTGCAGGTTGTGTACTATTTTCTTACAGGTGGGGCATTTTTATTTCAGAATTTATGTCAGACATTTTCATTTTTCTGTTTGGCTTACAGGCTGCAACACACTTTTGTATTCAAGCAATACTTGCAAACACTTTCACACTGTTACTTGCACATTTTATTCCTTAGTGACTACACTGCACTCTTTTGCTGACTGTCATACTGTTCTATTTCTTTACAGTTACTGGTAGTGAATTACTGACCTGCCGGGTGGCGCAACAGCACCAGCCTATCACCATAGGCTCTGCGGTTCGCAGAACGGACACCTGCATCTGTAATATAAATGAAGTAATATTGGAATACACATCTCCATAATATCAGCTAGTTTAATTTCTTACATACATAATTAAATGTAACTTACTCAGTAGTGGGGCGTTGGGCATTTGCCAGGCCTCCTGGATCCAAAGGTTCAGTTGGTCCTGCTTACGTCTCTTCATGTCCGCATGGTGGTGACGGACCTGCTCACCAGTCCTTGGAATCCCTGTGGCACTGGTGAGATCATGAGCCAACCGGTCCCACGCCTCAGCCCTATATGCTCCCCACAGGACCTGGCCCTGCATGAGTTGGGCCTCATGATTGTGGACTAGGAGCCAGACCATGTACCTGGACTCCTCAACGTCCCACCTCTGTGCTCGAAAGCAGCTACCCTCTCCTACTCCTGTCATTCTGGCTGCAGTTCAGTTCTACAATCATTTATGCTGTGTATTCCCGCCTATGGGGCTTATATAGTCCGTTTTTCCTGCACATATCTGTGATTGGCCATTTTGGAATTGTATCAACTTCAGTAAACCTGCATTGTCATGCTCCAGTTTGTATTCATTCCTATATATTAGCTATTATTGCATTTATAGGTACTGCTGTCATGGCTTAGTGGTTCAGTACCTTGACTATGGTGTATAGTATCCTGGGTTCGAACCTGGCCACTACTTTTTATTTTTTATGACTGTCTAGCCAAGCTGAGGGGTGTGTCTGTGCAAAGGCAGTTTTGATACGGCTTGCTCAACGTTGCCCGTCGGTTAGCTTGTTTGCGTGGTGCGCAGCTCTGTGCAAATGGGGTACGCTGGTTTAAGCCTCATTTGGCTATCAGCATGCATATTACGCTCAGCTCAGTTAGGGGCACATAGATTTAGTGTGTTAAACCACTACTCAGCTACGGGCACTCATTTTGCACCAGTTAAACCTCTGCTCACCTACGGGCAGATGCACTCACCCTGTTAAACTGTAGCTCAGCTATGGGCACATCTGGCATTTTTTATTGTTTTGTTACCTCACATTTCTTCAATATAAATGGGCTATTTCATTACATTTTACATAAAATGTGATTTTATGTGTGCATATTTGTCAGGGACTTGTTTTGTGCTTATTTTGCTAAAAATAAAAATTGGTGTTGTGGGGGCTCGAACCATGAATGCCTGCTCTTCAGCCAACATCTCTACTGCTACGCTATTGCTTCTTGGCTTACTTTGCATATTTAGTTCTTATATGCTTTCCCACCGACTGCTAACTGTAGCTGCGCTACGGGCACACCCGTGCAAACGAGTGCACTCACGGTTAAACATCTTTACAATTTAAAAAAAAATTATGTGATGTTCATTTGTACATTTTATGTTCGTAGTCTGTGGGGACATGTGTTGTGTTGTGTTTATTCACATTTCCATGGACTCTGGCGTGGGTGTTTACTTTGAGCACTTTTACTCTTCTGGGGGCGTGTCCGCTTACAGGGCTCGGCCTATGGACACGCCCCCTACTGTCTTACACGGACCGTGTTAACCTTAGGTGTGATTCAGCATGCTCTCATGAATATGCAGAGCATGCTGACATCACTCTGTTTAACTGCAGCCTCCGTGTATGAGTTATAACTCTTACACGGAGGCTTCGTGAATCCTGCCCAATGTATGTCTAAAAAGTGCATTAGTTTCTTTCTTTCTGTTTGCATCATACATGTGTTCATATATTCTTTGTCTCAAAATTCTTTCTGACTTTCCTACATAGTAAGCCCAGCAGAAAGTACAGTAAACTAAATATACTATTCCTTGAGTATAACAAGTATAATGTTGTTTACTTTTAAAACTTGTAGGAATAGTTAATTCATCAGTATTTGCTATAAATGTACATTGGGAACATCTTCCACACTTCAAGGTTCCTTTTTTCTTGTTATTCTCATCATTCTCATGCATGTTTTTCTCAAAAATATGTTTGCGGTTGGGGCCCTTCCTATAACAGTAACATAAATGTCTATTGAATATGTCTAACTTGTTTGGCATACTTTTAAAAATGTTCCAAGTCTTATTTATAGCTCTTCTTATCATTTGGGTGTTAGAGTTATAAGTCATAACAAAAAAGGAGTATTTTGCTCTTCCTTTTTGTTCCAAACTTCATTGTTTTCATTAATTTCATTTTCCACATCTTTGTCTGTAAACTCACTACATGTACTATTACTATCAAAATTTAATAAAGGTATATATCTCGTACCCCATCCCTTAATCACCTCATTCTTCAGGGATGAAATAAGTGTTTCTGGGTAACCTCTTTCTAAAAATAATTTATGTACATAATCCATCTCCTTTATGAATTCTGTGTATTCTGATGTCATCCTTGCCACCCTAACCATTTGTCCCTTAATAATATTTTTCTTTTGCAGTGGTGGGTGGTTACTATAATAATGCAGTTAAGAATTAGAAAAACAAACTTTTCTATAAATACTAGATGTATATTTTTTATTTTGATCATCCTTTTGAATAGTTACATCTAGGTAATGTGTTTCGTTCATATTAAATTCATGTGTAAACCTAAGAAAGTGGGTGGTATTATTTAAATATTCCATAAAGTTGGATATTTCTTGTTGTGTAAATTTCCATACAATCAATATGTCATTCAAAAAACGATAATATTTTTCTATATGACATGTGATGCAATAATAATTTTTTATACATACGTAGATGTGTAAAGTAGTTGTGAATAAATTTTGATAGACAGGTTTAGTCATATGACTATGTGACATGTGATGCAATATGAGTATAAAGGTGTGGTAGTTTTCAGTGCTTGTATACACCTGAAGAAGCTTAATTGTGAAAGCGCTTGTGTTTGCATCAAGTAAAGGCCTATTCTGGATTTTACAGCCGTCTACGTCTCATTCTTTTGTGGATTGGTTTTACTTTCTTGTGGAGACGTAGTGGTGGGTTATCTTCTGTTGGTAATTTTTTCTTTAAAAGTTAATATATGTTTACCTGCACTATACAGAGGTCAAGTATTAATGTAGTTGAGTTTGCCATTGTGTAAGCTTTAAGATGAAATATTTTAAAACGTTGTACATAGCATGGTTTTGGAATTATTGATGCAAATATGAACAAGCAGTATTTGACGCCAAAAGGCATCAGTAGGAGTTAATTGCAGATGCACATGAAGTCACTTGGATGTAGTGAGTTAATGAATATGCGTACACTGCCTCCATTACTTTGCATGCCTTAAGTCTGAGGTCTGAACGTGTGGAAGGAAGTGTAGTCTGGTATGGCTGTGGTGCTCTTCACAGCCTTGAACCAGGTGTCTGTGACTGCACAAATGTTTGCATCTTCCAAGGTGTGGACAGCTTCCAATTTTGTGTTGATTTTCCTAACTTGTAGCAGTATAACCATGATGATGATTGTAGATGGTGTTTTCTCATTAGAAATGTTTCCCTTGAGACATCACATAAAAGGCGCACTGTGGAGGTGGCTACAACCTTGGCCAGTAGCCAAAATCCCAGGGGGTGACAGATAAAGACCATCTCTGGCAAAGCATTGAGGTCTGTTGAGCAAGTCATCCCAGGCTGACAGCATGTGGTATCATTGTAAGGGAATCCACTAAATCAGTCATTGTAAGCGAATCCACTAAGCCAATTATTGAAGTCGGTCATTGTCGGTTTGTGTTGAGCCATCATCCTAGGTGACAGTAAAATGCAGCTGAAGGCCAAGGGCATACCTACCTGAATCACATAGTCCGTAAGCTCAGTCATGTCTCTGCATATAGTCTAGAGGGGTATGTCTCAAGTCATACACACCAACAGGAATTATGACATAGTCATAACAGTATCTGATGTTGACATACTTGAATGCATGTGTGATATGGCATATCTTGGTACATCATAAACAGCTGACCATGACCTTTCCCGTATGTAGCCTGGTGAAAGGGACATTTAATGTGTCTCGTGATGTAATCACCTATGGGTAATATGTTTGATCTTGTGTTTTGCCTTAGGGATTTGACTGTTGAGACAGTGGTATGTGAGCTGTTATGTGTATTGTGTTCTGCAGAGGTATGATTATATGTAGCAAACTAGCATTTAGGTTTCTCAGGTGTCTGTTTACGTATGTGTCTGGTAAGGACCTCTGCGCATGTAAGTTTGGTTGGAGTAGAAGGTGAGCTGTGCATGTTGGCAATCTGCCCATTGTCATATGTAAAGAAGCACCTGGATATGTGTGAAAGCACTTGTCTTATTTTCTTGGATATTTCTAACATTTTTTATGCTGTTATATTAAACTTTGAAACAGCTACTTTATTGGATTTAGCCGTGTTGACTGGTTATTTTTCTGCTTGGATCATTGTCATATGTACTGACTGCTGTGTGAGAGAGCATGGATTCAAGGTTTTTAATATAGTCACATCTCTCACACGTTGCGTTTGTGTGGAGTAGGAGTAGAGGGTTGGAGACTCTTTCCACATGTCGTCAGCAGTCAGTGATAATACCATTAGCAATAGAGTCTTGTGTATACGTCACAACAGACCCTGGTTGGGCAGTGGCCTGACAGATGCTTACATGTAACATGTTATCACCTTTATGTTGTCATTCTAAGGTCATGCTGCTTTGCCAGGCATGTGGCATTTGCATAAACTGTAATCCTGATTAGGCAGGGATGCAATAGCATACCTACAAATGTAACAGTGTACAACTCCAGCAAAGTTAAGGTCGTGCTGCTACACCCTTCTGGTTGACTGCTTCAAACACACCTTGTCTGTAGGCACTCTTTGTAGTGAAGATGTGGACGTCCGTGCATGCTCAGAAGACTTGCTCAACTTTGCAGTCATTACTTTGGCCTTGCAAGTCTACAATGCCTACTAAGCAACCAGACAGCAAATGGATGTTGTGTGAAATGATGTGGGAACACAGAATTGTTCCTGTAACATAAATGTACAGTGTGACATACATAGGACATGTGGGAGGGACAAACACATTGGTCAAAGGTGGCTATTTCTGTAGTAGGCCTCGCATCCATGTCATGCAGATGTCCACCATTATGCTGTTGAAGGGCTGGCTGCATGATTTGCTGTGAAACTGTCACATAACATGGATCACTGCCACTCTGGATCTTGCTAGAGCAGCCTTGGGCATCTGTGTCACCTGACATTGAACATTATATTATGATGCAGCAGCTGTGCTCCTAATTACCGTGAGGTCAGTACCCTAGTCAAATCCTACGAGCCTCGGAACACAAGGCATAATACATGCAAAAGTCAAATGATTGCTCTGGTTGTTAATCAAGGCATCTATCTAGAAAAGGGCGAGTCAAGCCTACAGAGCCCTGCATCATGTGGTACAAGTGTGTGGTTCAACAAACAGGCTGTGACCGGTTTCTCATATTGAGCTTGGCACTAAAGTTTGGCTTCTCGTGAGAGGAAAAGAATAGGGATTTCTATCCCAGCAGAGTGTGGCTGTGGTGAGACTAGCACTAGTAGTAGCCAGGCACCAGCAATTCAGGAGACCCCCCTCTTTTCAGCATTCTTCACAAGGTAATTGTTTTCAGTACACACTGCTCGTTTGGTGTCTCACTGCAGAATAACTGTGTAAATACTCTATCCTTACCTTTACAGCATGTACATATTAGTTTCCCCTCCAGTGTTTGCCTGTGTTCTGTTCAAACTCTTGACACCTTGGATGACAGCTTTCTTGGAAACCGTGATGGAATTAACTGCAATACCGAGTTGTACACAGGACAGCCAGCATGCAGTGACAAGCACTGTCCTCAGAAGTCTCAGTAGTCTGATATTTACAGCCATGAAAAGAATTATCATGGAAATGATCAGTAAAGATGTAGTACACCTGCAGACACTGGAACAAACCAAGTTTGGTTTTGTCAAGGGCAGATCATTCCTACCCTACCTGGTGGACCTCACTGAGCGGTAAACAAAACATTGGATGAGGGGAAAATGATTTAGTCCACCTACCATGACCTGACAAGGCATTTGACACTGTTAGGTCATCAAGCATTGTTGACAAACTCTAGAGGTTAGTTACAAACTAGTATGTCAGCCGGTGGATAGCCAAATGGCTGATGGACATTATTTAGGATGATAGCATTGGGAAGTTCACCACTACAATGAAGCCAGAAACCAGTGGACTCCCTCACAAATCATTCCTGGGACTGCTCCTTCTAGGCATTTACTTCTCTACAGTCACGCCCACTGTCGGTGGTCTCTAATTGACTAACTTTGCAGATTATTGCAAGTTAGGAGCTGTCCTTTGAATCCCACACTGACTCAATAGTTATCCAGAACGGGCTGACACAGACCTTCAGTTGTTTAGTCAGAGCCATGGACTAACACTAAATGCCAAGGAATGCACAGTACTATCCTTTGGGAAGTCATTCATCCCTGGTAACTGTGGTATTGACCGCACACCTCTGACAGTTGACCCAGTAGTCAGGGACTTATGAACACATAGTGATCTAGCCTTTGACTGTCACAAGTTGGTAATATTTGGGGATTCATTCTATGCTGCACAACCTGTAAACAAAAATATGGCATGTAAATCCAAGAAAGTCATTGTTCTGTTATATTCGGCATCCATCACATGTATTATTGACTGCAGTGCCACCTTTCGTGTGTAACTCCAGCAACTGTAACATCCACAGAGGTTACGCAGTAAACCAGTACACAGTGTACATAGCATGTCCTATGCAGATTGTGTCAAGGCCTGCATGCTTAGGAGAGGAGGTGTATGCCTGCCATACAGGGAGGTGTCAGACCCCACTTTGTACCTCCTGCATTTCCAAGAAAGTAATAACATGAGAATTACTTGTTCTACACACCTTCACCTTGACTGTGGTATAAATGGGACATGCTGGAGTGACAGGTATGCAACCAGTAGGCTGCACCCTATATATAACCGGATTCCCATCCATGTCAAGCGGAGTTCTGTTCTAACACAAATCACATGTAAGTTACACAGTAGGTTGGGGAACACGACAGTCATAACTGGTTTAGGACAAATGCATCTAATGGACTCAGGGAAACTGTAGATGGTTCATCTCCCACGCCCCGGCTTGTAGATGTCTCTGCTTCCAAAACCCTGTTTACACTTATCAAGGGTATCGGACCTTGTCAGAGTTTAGGGATGGATGGCTAGGCTGAAAGAAGTTCTTGTTTTTGTTAGCCTGTTATACACATATGAACCTACGGAGCCATGCACCTATACTGTTTTACTTTTCTGAAGACATTTTTCTTGTGTGTTGAAATTCCATCCTGTACTCTGACTTTGATGAGTTTATTGTAGATGTGTACCCATAGGTGTGTTCCACATAATCTGGAAAATGAAACGTCAGTAGTTCTATGATGCACCTTTCATTGTGTGACTACACAGCCATTACAACAGCATCCTATGTAACGTACACAAAATTATGTGGTTTACTCATTATAAATGGCGGAGTACAATATCTGTAACTGACCGGTACAAGTAGCATGTTAAAGGCAACAGTGGATGAAACAAATGCTTATTAATTTAGTCACTCTGTGCATCAGAGACACAGCTTCATTTCCCTGCATCAGTGAGAAGGATGACAGGGATGTGGCACAGGTATCATTACTTGCACAGGGTTTTGTGTGAGGGTGCAGGAAGCCTAGGCTGACCCAATAGGTTGGTAAGTGTGTGTGTGTGTGTATGAGAGGCAGGAAGGGAAGCAGGCAAGACAGACCATGTAAATGTGGCATGTGTCTGTAGGTGATCTGAATGTGACAGTGGTGTGCAAGTGTCTGCGTGAACACAGCCAAGCTCAGTTCTAGCCCTACATGTCTGTATATTGGACAGTTTTGAGCCATGCATGGTAGAGCTGACAGTTCATTGTTTCCACCCCCGAACATGAGATTTGCCATTGCAACTCCTGGCAGAGCCACCTCCATGCGAAAGGTTAGATGCTGGGCTACTACCTGAGGGTGACTGGTGTCTTTTGGGACCACGTCCTCCATGGGAACACCCAGGAGCACAAGCCCATGGCCTGCCACATCTTGATGCGGACAGTACACTCGCCTCTGGAGTGCTGGATGTACTGTCACTATGAGACGTGATTGTGCACGGCCATGTGGACTCTCATCTGATGTTGCTGACTTACGTCCATGGGTCTGACACTCAACTCCAGCCAGATGTTCCAAGACAGATAGTGTGCAATCTGTCACAGACCAGCGTCTTTCAACCGATCCAGGATATCAGCACCTCAGTGGAGGAAGTCATGAATGTCAGACTGTGCTGTATCCATAACTCTGAGCATTCGCCTGGAGCTTCTTTCAGAATGTAACTGCACCTTCATGATGTCTCTAAACGTATGCCAAGTGACACTTGTTGAGAGACCTGCAGCAGGTGGTGAAGGGACAACTGGTCTCCTGCGAGCACCCCATCACTCCACCTGTGTGGAACCTCGCCAATTGTTTGGCTATGGCCAGTGTCAACAGTCACTTCAGTCAAAGTAGGTCACAGCAGCCACACTTCCTTGTTCAATGTCCCCACCCTCTGACTGTCCAATATCTGTGGCCCCAGGGTATGGGTATGCGTATGCATACTAGCTGTGTACTGTGATAATGAGGGCGGACAAGGGGTGTAAACCTCTGTGACAGTTGTCCTGTTGCAACCCCCTAGCTGTGCCTCACTTTGGCCACCATCATAGTCAGAGTCTGAAGAGACATTGACATCAGGTTGTGAAGGGACGAAAGACCAACCTCCTGGGTCACCTGTGATATAAAGGGAAAAGCATCACATTAATACCTGCACTACTATGAGGGACAAGTAAACAGCACCACATGTTACAGTGTAACATTGGTACCATGTCCAAATATCTCCCATTTGTATTAGCTACTATATTAACAGTTATGTGGATCACACTTTCTGCATGAGCTTAAGACTGCAGCTAACCTACTTCCCCTATAAAACTCCTGACACCCATGTAAAACCACGTACACCCTGACATGCTAAATGCTACAGTATTCCACTGCTGATCCCTGGATGAGTGAAAATGGTGGCACCCACATCCAGGACATATTGTGTTTTGGATGCCTGGGAGCTGTAATGTGTTGCAAGGTTCACCAGTTCATCCCACAAGGCTTGCCGCTCTTGCCTATTTGCCTTCCATCTGGAAAGCAGGCCTTGGTAGTGTTGTCTTAAGGCTGCAATTATGAGGTGTTTTCTGCCTCAGTGAAAGGTGGGTGGTGTCTGGCATGAATGATATCACCTGAAATACAAAAAAATGAGAACACGTCAGGATCACATATGTGGATGTACAATATATACAGATAAAGCAATAAAGGAAGGCTATCAGTATTCCCCACTTGAGTACACATCTCATATGCAACAGTGTGCCAAACATACAAAGGGTGTGGAACCAGCTAGGATAGTAACAATAGTGACCTACTCCTGTTTGTGTCATGATAGATATTTGTATGCGATCACACACCCAACACAGGAGTCCACTTGTAGTGTGGCCCATAGAAAGAACCCCCCCATAACATATGCATGAAATACAGTGCCAAACAAATAGTGTAGTATTACAACTGCTAACAAAGGAAGTATCCAAAAGACCTGTGTACCTAGTTAACAGCATTATACTCTTACTGTACTCTGCATCCTTGTAGGTGTTGCACAGCTGCAGATCAATGGCATGTCATCTGTACAATTCTAAGAAATGCCTACTGATGTAATTCCCATTCCCCCCCCCAGGTATATTCAGACATGTGCATCATGCTGGAAACAAAATGGTTACATACATGATGGAGTGCAATACTCCTCTGTTGACAGATACAGATATACAAGTGTTGTGACGAGTTCACCATATAAAGTAACTCTCATATGCAGTGGCTCCCCTAGCTAGGAGTTTGCCTTTTTAAGATGGTTCTCATTAGCAGGCAATTCCCTCTAAACCAGTCTGTGGTTCAGGAATGTTAATTGCATCATACACAACTGATTTTGCTGTTCAACAAGATATAAGGCCTCATTGTCGAATCCATCTCCTTTCTCATATGTTGGGGTGGAAATTACTGGGTACTACACCAGCATATAGAGAGTGTTTGTAGCAGCTGCTTATTACATACAGATGTGTGCTGCAGGCAATAAGCATAGTCAGAGAGGCTGCAGAATGTTGAGGACAACAACACTAATGAGTTACGGTGTGACCTGTGGCAGCCTTGGAGTACAGCCAGAGTCTGAGAGAGGGAACCCATCCCACAGGAAATGGAAGTGTGTGTTTTTAGGTAAGTATGTTAGCCAAAGGTATCATTAACAGAGTAAAAGGCAACATGGTTGTTGTGTCCTAGAACAAGGTAGGGGGTACATTTACCATTATGTCAACCATTTGGACAACTGCCAAGTCATGTGTTATGTTGTGGTAGTCATCTGAAGCATGTGTGCTAGCAACCCTCGCTTCTAGCATGACCTCCATATGTGTGTTACTTGTGCAGCTATGGTTGTGTGTAACATCGGTAATAAATCATTGTGTGCTGCATTACAGTCTGTTGATATTATTGGGCCTCATTTGAATTACATACTTCACAATTCTCTGTAAATGCATAATAATGCATGACCTGACACACTCTGCAATTTCTATTGATGTAATAGGAATATGTTAACAATATTCCTTTCAGTAGGCTTTTGACTTCCATCATTGAAAAACAGACATTCCATTGGAACTGCTTTGGGTGGATAAATAGGTTGAGACAGTCTCATATATCAGAATTCATAAGATAGTTGCACATGTACATGCTGTTACATACTTCATTTACATCTGTTATGTGTGTGTGGCTTTATAGGGATGTATTTCTCCATCAGAGTCCCAGTTAAACACCTATTTTGTCCGTTAATCTTTTAGCATATTTGCTTGATGTGGCTCGATGTGCAACATTGCTTAAACACGCTTAATGACGGGAAAATGACAACTGTTATGTTTTGCTTAAAACACCTGTGTTAATTAACTGGCTGTGTAGCTTAGCGGATTGATGCACTGTTCTTCAAGTGCAGTGATCCTGGGTTTGAAATAGGGTGCAGGTGTAATTTTTGAACAAGCTTACTAACACAGTCATCCTGTCCTATCTGTCAAGTATCTTTGACAAAGACCTGTCTTACTCCTCCATAAAAAATCATGCCTCAGCTGTCTCAGCCCACATCCCTGCCCATCCCCTATCTTTTCTCACCATCTTATGAAACAATTCCTTAGGGGGTAATCCACATCAGGCCAGCCAGAAGGCCTCCGGCCGCACCCTGGGACCTTAATTTTGTTCTGGAAAACTTACTTGTCCGCCATTTGAACCAGCTGTCTTTGCTGACTTAAAATTCTTGAAATGAAAGACTGCCTTCTTGTTAGCTATCACTTTTGCTAGAAGGGTTTCTGAACTGTAGGCACGCATGGCAGTGGAACCTTTCCACAACTTCCATCCGGAGTCTGTCTCAGGAGTAAACCCTCCTTTATGCCAAGATGGCGACAGACACTTCCTTAAATCAAGCCATACAGTTGTCTACCTTCTCCAAACCACAAAACAAAGGAGAGAATTCTTCATACCTTGGATGTGCATAGGTAGCTCTGTTACTGTCTTGACTGAACAAAGACTTTGAGAAAACCAGACCAGCTGTTTGTGGCTTTTGCCACCAGTTCTGAAGGGAAACAAGTTTCCAGACCATTTCTAAATGGATCTCTCACTGCATCTGCTCTTGTTAAAACCATATTGGTAAGAAGCCTCCTGATGTTGTCAAGGACACACTCTGCTAGGTAACTTCTGCCCTTTACTGCCTTCCTAAAAGGAGTTCCCACAAGGGGCATCCTGGCTGGTCTTCAGTACATGCCTTCACCAAACATTATCATTTTTCAGCCTTCTCCAAGTCCAGAGCAGGATTTGCCACTGCCATCCAGTAGGGCATCCTTTCCTCTTCTTAATCTACCTTCACCCTTCTCAGATTTGGGATTCATCCCACAAGTTAGGACTGAAACAGTGAAACACGAAGAACATAGTACAGTTGTGTATACTTGCCATAAATGTCGATATTCAAGTGTGTTCAGTGTTGCAATATTCTTTCCCTTCCTTCTCTCCCCCCCATCCCTCAGGGTAGGCTTGAACAAGATTCTGTTGTAGTCAAGGGGTCTCTCCTCTTGCCTCTTTCCTTGCTTAGGTTCTCTGTTAAAGACCCTTGACTTTGATTTTCCATTTAAGAGGGCTACTACCTTCAGAGAGCAAGAAAAACTGAGATCATGAGGTCGGCTGACTCCCATTATACCCAAGCATACTGATAATTGGTCAGGATGTCTGCCAGCTGTAGGAGGAGGGAGGTTTTTCTCTGGTAGTCTGGCCAGCCAAGTGCTTCCACAGTGGGAAATCCCACAGGTCAGGACTGCAACAGTGAATACACTGTAACATCTACATTTATGGGAAGTATACACAAGTGTACTTTTCATATTATATCTAATTTGGTATAATTATTTAAATTGTAGTTATTTTTTATATTATTTTTAAAGACTGTAAAATTGTTCTTAAAATGTTTTGTAATACTTTGGAGCTTTTCTCCCCACTCCTCCCCTGAAAATGGGCTCCTACCAGTCAGACTTTTTCGGCAATCAGATGTCAGTAAATAAGTAAATAAATAACTCTGTGGTCTTTAGAAGTGGAGAATACTTCAAGATCCTACAGTTTCAGATGTAGTATATAGCCCCTCTAATTTACATATGCCGTTCTGTGCTTTGAAAGATCGCAGTTTCAGCTCTCACCCCCACCTCGGCCATGGAATAACTGAAGCTCAAATTATACAGAAGCCTAAGACAAGTCAAAGTCTGTGACTGACCAGGGTAGGGTTAGATTCTTATATTCACTATGGTAGTCTAAGGTAGCATTCCACTCAAGAAAACAGTTTCAACTTAGAGGCATAGGTCTGAGAAATGGAAAGCTTCTTAATAACCTTAATAACTGCTGATACCCCAAACTGCAAGTCTGATGGGACCTGTGGAGTGTACACCTCGACAGAAGTCCTAAAATGGAATTATTTGTTAATTTGTCCATGGGGGCATTCTTGGCCAATACTGGAAGACCTTCCTTTATGTCCCGGAACCTGAACGCCACTGGGGCATATGGCAAATTAGTGTTTATCATTCTTCTCTGTAATATGTGATGAGACACCGAATCAGTATGAATGGAGAGAATGGATGCAGGTATTGCGCATGCCGCAGAGAAGATGCATCTGTTGTAGCCCCCCCCCCCCATCCTGCACCTAACATACTAAAGGGGTGACCTTATTCTTCCAATAGATGAATAGATTTGTGTTTAGAGTATCACCATGCACAGGCTGAGAATCTACAGTTACTTAACGAAGATTCTATGCGCAGCCGAAAGAGTCTACCAAACCCATTCACTTCCCCAGTTGTGTGAACTGCTGATTGTTGCCAGGGTCTTCGGACCCCAGACAGACAGGTATCAATTCTCTTACAGGGTATGACCTTGAGACACCTCCCCCTTAGATACCAACTGACTAGCTAGTTTAGTGTGGTGAGTAGATGCCTCAAAAAGTAGCTTTGTCTCCAGAGTCTTCAAGGCCTGGAAGACAGCTGTTTGCATCAGTTAGTTAATGTGGATCCCACTGTGCAGGAAGATCCCAGTGCCTTGCACCATATGAGGCCTGAGGTGAGCTGCAGAGCTTGCCAGCAGATGTTTTTTCATCAGAATTTGTGACAAGTTTATTTGTAGAAAGTGAAGATCTACCAGAGCATTGTGAGGATTGTCATTCACTCCATGATGTACCAACAAAGGGTCAATGTAAAATAAGGTTTGTGAATGAGTGGTGACAGTGAAATTACCAATACCTCACAGTCCATTTAACATCTTCAGGTGTAAATGACACTACAGAGATTGTAGTAGCTGCCAGAAACAAAAGGTGCAGCAGAGTCTAAGTCTGGATTCCTTTCTGTTTTTTTTTCTGTCCATTTCAACAAGACCTTTTTGGCAATGTCTAAGGGCTGGAGTTGCCAGCATTGGAAACCATCCAGCTCCATTCCTCTAAAGACAGTTTTCTGAGCAGGTGGCCCCTTGGTCGTGCAGTCAAGGGAGCACCTACTGCAATTGCATTTTCAGGGAGTTCCTAGGTGGGGCTATCAGTAGACGGTGATCAATGCAAGATAACATATGGAGTACCATCTCCTTCAAAGTTTTAGCCATCTCGGTCTAACAACTTGTTGCTATCTTTGAATGAAAAGGACAGAGTAACACCGTAATGACAGCTTGCAAACTGTCACACATGTTCACTAGCCTGCACAAGCTGGCATCCAGGGCAGCCACCTTTTCCACTCTGTCATGTTTCTATAGCTGCCCCCCAGAGCATGAAACAAGCAAACTGCATCCATGTCTATTGCCTTCATGCGCATTCTTTATGGGAGCAAATGCATAAGCCCCTGCTGGATGACTATCTGCAAATGCATGTAATGGATAGGTTGGTTGAAGCCACTGAAGTCTGGGATAGGATGGAAGTCACCCTTCCACTTCTGCACCAGAAAGAGGCAAGAACAGAACCACTCTACCTGCTTAGAAAATGGAACAGCTTACAGACACTCTGAGACATGGAAGTCTTTCTGTGTTCTGAGCTTCACTGAGATAAACAGGTGTGCCAGTAGACTTTTATCTAGACGAGAGACAGTGAGTTCCATCGCGTGACCAAGGCTGTTCCAGGAGCAGAACCCACTAGTCCCTTGTTATGCTTTTTCTAGCTGTGGCAGATTTCAAGGCTGCTACCATAGGAAATTAAGACAAGAGTCAGAAAAAAAACAGTGATGTAATCAGTGTGTCCTCCGCAGGTACACTCCTCTCCCTGAGGCAGCACAATAGCCACTGCCGAAGATGTTAACAGAGTTTCTGCCATGTTTTCTTCAAACTTGGCCTCTTGGAGGTCCTCATATTTATCCGTAACCCTCCTTATCAAGTAAAATTAGAACTGAGAACAAGAGGGGCGAGTATTTGAAGGCCTTAAGCCATTACATAGTAAAGGAACAGACTGTCTTGCCACACAGCTGTCAAACTTTGGACAACTTTTCAAGTGACTAGCTGGCAAAGTATTTTCGACTTTGGCAACCATGCTGGCCTAGTGAACTGGAATTTAGAACTGTGGTGCTTAGTTAATTGCTCTGTCTGCTGTAATGTGAAGTAATAAAGGTCGTCTGCCTTTTAAAGGATCAAGGGGAACAAAATCCGTGACCTCCAATCTGCTCAGATAGCAGCCTTCTTAACTGGCTTCGTGGAAAAGATGACCCAAGGTTCCACAAGCCATGTCAGTAGAAGCTTGGAAGAGCATTTATGGAAGGACAGAGTAGGGGCTTTGAGTCTCTCTGCATTTGTAGAAGCTGCGAGGAGAAGTTCTGTTTGAACCACATCCATTGACAAATAGCTAAGACTCTCCGCTCATGCAAACTATGTTCTTCTCTTTCTCCTGTGTTGTAAACATGCTGGAGGGATAGGTTCCTGACCCAGAGACTCCCCCTACTCTGGAATAGCCTACCCATACATGTCAAGCAGAGTGCCTCCTTGGCCCTCTTCAGAAGAAACCTTGACAACTGGCTGGGAGATGGGAAATTTAACCTGGGGATCACGTCAGTTGCCCTGCTAGACAGGGGTCCAGGGAAGTAAATATTGTGGGAAGAAATAGCCAAGGAATTGTTATGGCTGGGCTTGTACAGGCCCTACTGCTGATAGCCTAGTACCAACCAATGAATGTGTGTTTTCAATTAGATATATCAATGTAACACCATTTAGCGTAACTAAGCAATGCTGCGCATTGCACAGCATTGCACAAAAATCTTTAAAGAAAAGAAAAATGGGGAGATATGACAGTGGTGAAAGGGGGTGCAAGCTGGGGGAAAAACATAGTGAAAGGCAGGTAGGTATATGCAGGAAGGGTGTAGGAAGAACCATAACTAGCCATTTCTTCATCGGCAACAACTGTGCACTGTAACAGTTTTGTAGCTGCATTTGGACTGTCACCCCCCCCCCCACAGAGAGGGGTAACAACAACATAAGTGCGTTCTCAAGCCAGTTGGACCAAATTACGTGTGTTCAGTGGACACGTGCAAAATGGAGAGCTGTGTATGGGACAGTCACCTTTTTAGGTAACAGTGGAATGTTGGGGAAGGGACATGGGTGTGTGTGGGGGTGGTAAGTTGGAAAGTTGAGGAAGCTTTTGCAGACAGAAAAGATAGCCAACAGGGTTGGTGTGTGACACAAGAGGGGGTTGAACACCTTGGTTGGGGAGGGTGTTCTGGAATCCCAGTCCTATGGTTGTGATGCAAGTCCTCACCCATGGGACTGTCAGCACTGCACCTTCACTGTTACTGTGGAGGAAAGTGGTTAATGCTGAGACCTGGGATGAGGCTGCCCCACCAGGATGGACAGCATGCTCTCCAACTGGAGTAGGTATGCACCAATAGTTTAGCACAGCAGCCCACGCACCATGCATGGCAGTTCATCATGGGTGACGTAATCACCCCCTCCACTTCCACTTCCATAGGGGAGGACCACCCCCAACCTGTGAGGCAGAACTACCTGATAAAGCAGATAGTGCAGGGACAGCAGAGGGGGCACCACCTGACTGCAGCCCATACATGCTAGGCCCATGTGCTTCAACCAGGAAGCCAAAGTAGGCGGATCACTGGGAACCAGACTGCCTTGTTGAGCTGTGGTAAATTAAATGTACAGAAAAATAAACATAACGAAAACAATTTAATAACCTAATAGAAACCAACAATGAGTAATGGAGTAACCAACAATGAGTAATGGAAAGAAATTGGAAGTAATATGAGGAACACAACAGTAAATAATGTGAATGAAAGTTTTTTAACAGCAAAGCAATATTAAACTATACATAAGGCCAACATAAGAGAGAATTATAAAAATGATATCAAATGGTAATAAATATAATAAATATAAGAGAAGGGGTGGGGTGAGAGGTAAAAGAACATTAGTAACCTCACAGATAATATAACTATACAAACTACTACTACATACTTCTAGGTATGTTAGATTTCACTTGTGAGTACAGTAATTGCTTATATTGTATATATGATGCTGCAAGTACATAGCTGTCAGTCGGTTAGCATGGGACATTATGGGCCAAGCCGTGCAAAATGGTGGTACAAAGACACATCGACAGGGAACATTTTTACATAGTGTGCTCATACATTAGTTGCAAAGTGTTGTGATAGCAGATTTGCCGTTAAATCCCATTCCGAGTAATTTCATACATTTGCCATTAAATCCCATTCCGAGTAATTTCATACATCTGCAAATCGAAGGACCACACACATGGGGTGGGCGACATTACATTCTGCAAAAATTGTGACAGTTGAGTTTTATGTTTGTGTACACTAACTACACTACACAGCTGAGCGTTTCTCACTTGGCTGCCATAGAAGTAGAACCCATAAGCAGTGACTACAGGAAGATTGACCATTTTATTTTTAAAAATATTTCAGACCATCTCATTTAGAACTTTTATTGATTCCTGATGTCAGATTGTGATTTTATTCACATGCATAGCTGTATCTGGTGTTGGATTAGACTCCACGAGCAGTGAGTTCAGGAAGAGTGAGCACTGTCTTTGTAAAATTAATTATCAAAACACCATTTCCTTTTACACTTTATTGGTTAATGCCACTTCAAACCTGACATTTACACACATGGATAGCTGTGTAGGACTTCTGTTAACTTACCTGTATACCCTGTTCAATTACTGAGTGCAATTCACTTGAGCAGAGCACAAGTTTGAACCTTAATCTGGGTACTACACGGCATTTATTTCTGACCTGTGTTGGCACATCTTTTACTACTACACTTTTATGGGTCTATATTAGAACACCAAACATTCAAAATGTCGCGTGTTCTAATATTGACCTGTTTTCAGCAAATGCTGAAAATATTGAAGAAACAGAAAAACAAATTTTTTCCTAGAGAGAATTCGGTTATCCGTTTCTGTTGCTTTGGTATTTTCAGCGCTGTGGTGGAAAGTTAAGGGTCAGGTTCAGGTAAGTGTGCGATTGTGTGGCTGTGAGAGTTAGGGCGGGGTAGGTGAATTAGGGTTAGGGCAAGGGTGAGGTGACTGTGCGATAGTGACGGACCTTAGGGTTAGGGTTCAGGTTAAGGTAAGTGGATAGTTAGTGGTGTATGTATAGTTTAGTGTATGGTTAGGTGTAAGAGTTTAGGTGTATGTGTGTGGATTGCTGTTTGTTTGGTGTGCTTGTGTTGTGTGTATGTGTTTTGGAACAGCAAATTTTTTCCCTAGGAAAAAAATTTGCTGTTCTGTATGTTCGATGTTTGTTTTAAATTTTTCTGTGTGGAGACATGCGTGAATGGGCGTACCTTCGTTGAAGGTTGTACGTCAGGGCTGGCAACTCGGTACGTAAAAATCTACTGCCAGTCACTAGCGGACCGGAGTTCTGCTGTGACGACCCCTAACCGGGAAAAGCTGAAAGATACAGCAACAAGAAGGGTTCAGTATTAGAACACTCGAAATTTTGAAAGTTCGGTGTTCTAATATAGACCCCACTTTTAGAGAGAACAGGAAGAGCAGGTTTTATGCTCATGAATCCACTGCCCTTCAAGAGCAGGTCGAGGAGTGTTACGAGAAAGGGCAGACCCGAGAGAATGAACAGAATGGAAAGGAACACACCCACCACAAAGAGACGCCTTTTTGAATGAAGGTTTGGTTTTTAACCTATCTTCTTTTGTTTTAACTAACGAACAAGTTCAGCTCTTAAATAAAGGCTTGTCCTTTATTCCAGCCAGGAGGGCGGAACATGCTGAATTACTAAAAGACTTGCGTTTGTTGGGAAGAAATTTGTCCTTAAAATGTAATTTTAATAATGATAATCAAATTGACAATGTCTCTTTGTTTAAAAGACCTAGCACATTTATGCCCATTATTGATCCAACAGTACAAACATTTATTGATGTATGTGAAAATGAATTTAGGTCTTTGTTTGACAAGGGCACTAGACTTGGTTTTTGTAACATGTCTCAAAGTGATTATAATGCTTTAAATGCACTAAAAGAACTACATTCCACAGATATTAAACCTGCGGACAAAGGCAATGGCATTGTTATTTTGGATAGAGAGGTTTATGTCAGTCAAATGAAGCTATTGTTGCAAGACACTAGCACTTATAGTTGTATATCCAAACATATTGTTAATGGGATTATGGAGAAAGTTTATTTTCTTGTATTTGACCTCTTAATGACAGGTTTAATAGATGAGACCTTATTTAAATACTTTAATACACCATACCCTGTCATTCCTATAATATATGGACTTGCCTAAAATACACAAGAATAGGTTTCCCCCACCTGTGAGACCCATTGTCTCTGGTGGTGGATGGTGTACTGAAGCTTTGTCGATTTATGTTGAAAACAGGTAACATCCTTTTCTAGAAGAATGTCATACTATTTTAAGAGATACTAAAAGTTTTTTAGAACGACTTTATAACAGAATTCAGACAATGGATAGTGACTATATGTTTGTGACTAGATATAGAGTCACTTTTTACTTCCATTCCTAATGACTGGGGCATTGAGATGGTTAGAGATTTTCTTAATGGGCAAAGATGCCTTACAAATGATAATATAAAACTTGTATGTAGTTTACTGGAAGTCATTCTTGAAAATAATGTATTTCTTTTTGAAGGAGACCTTTTCTACAAAAGGTTGGTGTGGCTATGGGCACAGAAACTTAAAAGGCTTAAACATTAGTTTTAGATAGAAGCATCTATCTACATATATATGTGTTTTTTATATATATTTTTGTAAGTTCTAAAATTAAGTATGTGTGTTTTACTTGAATTGCATCTACCAGTTTTATTACCTGATTGATTAATTAATTGGAACAAATTGGTTCTATTCATTCCTATTTAAATATTTGATGCATTTTAAAGTTTTAGTCTGATGAAGCGACAGTGTATGTCTGTGAAAGCGCTTACTTTTCTTTTTTATTAAAGCTAAGTCCTATGTACATTGGGAGTATTTTGTTTGTTTCTAGAACAGTGACTCTTAATCTGGGTAGACCACAACATTAGCTGATGGTTGGAAGCAGGAAGCACTGTGTAGCATGAGCAAACTTTACCATTTCTAATAGGCAGTGACAGATCAATAAAGGTGCAGGATGTCCCAGGTATGTCATACCTGACTTTTAAGACTGCAGAATTTGTATTTACGTTACTGTATTATTAAGTTATGTGTTAAGTTATTACTTTGATGATTTTTGCCTTATTCTGGCCAAATGCCCTGCATAGGACTGGACATTGCAAGCCCTCTCTTCTGCAGTTGTGGTAAGAGAAGCAAACCATTTTGCATACCAGTTTTGCACAGTTTCAGCTTGTATATTTATAAATTACTGGAAAAAATACTTACATTCCTGTGGGGTGTGTCTAGGCGTAGCCTGTTGGACACAGGTGTCCAAGGTTTCCTTCTTCCTATGTCTCAGATCACTGTGGTGGTGATGGCACTGCTTACCAGTGTGTGTGGGGGGGGTACCAGTAGCACTGGTTAGGTCCTGGCCATATGATCCCATGCCTCAGACTTGCACTCTGAGCCCTGGTAGTCGCCCTGCAGCAGCTGGAGTCCTGCACCCCCTGCTTTTACACACAAAAGCGCACTCCCTCACGTGCAGCAGCAGCCATATCCACAGCTAAGGTAAGACTAAAAAGAATGATGTGAAATTTTTACCTTTTGGCCTTTAGTCTGCATTCCCCCCTTGCCAAGTCATACTGTAACTTTCAAAAACGTGCTGCGTCACTTAGCATTGCGCAAACTCGCACAAACCATGTTTAAGCAGAGTTTAGCAATGTGCAGACTACAAAAGACTGTTCTGACTGAAGAGTGCTCTCAAGCAATCTGGAACTACATCGCGGAAAAGTATAATTCTTGGCACTTTCACTTTTCAGAGTTCTGCATTGTCTTAATTTTTGCCTAATTGAATTATTTTATATATTTGCTGACTTAATTATTTTATATATATGGTGGCATTGTTTTTTTGTTTCTGATCTGTTCTGAAACTGTTTTTCTCCCTCCCATGCGCCCTATTTTTGTGGTGTTTGTTATAGTTGGTGGCTTTGCAGTTGCCCGCCCCTACTGTAAATTTGATCTGGGACACTCCTCGCAGTTTAGTGTTCATTCTACCTAATACAGAGAGAACACCTGAGAAGGGCAACCCACTTAGGTTTTTAACCTTGAATTATCTTCTGCTTCTCCTTCATCCCCTTGCACTTTACTAACAAAAAAAATCTTTGTGTTCTAACTGAGTGTACTTCTCAGATGATAAGTATATATTTTTTGCACTTTTTAACCGTTCAGAGTTGAATAAAACAATTGAATTTAGTTCAGAATACATTTCTAATAAATTACATTTATTTAAACTGCATTTGCTTTACTACTGCTACACACTCAAGTGTGCTAGCTTGCACTGCACTTGAATTTTCTTTAGTGCTGTTTTAGCTGTTTTCTGAAAAAAAAAATTCTGAGCTTGTTTCCTGCCTTTCCTGTAACTAGTCTAGTCCATATACAGATTTGCTGTATCCAAGACTGTTGGTAAGCCTCTGACTACCCCCAAGCCTTTCTGTGTTGGAGGGAAGCCTTCTAGCCCATCTACCAAAAGAGGAGTGGTGTTTGTTCCAGAAATTGTAGTTTATTGGCCGTTTGGGCAGTTTTTCCATCTCTTTCAACTTTCTGGTTTAAAAGCTACCATTTGCGCTTGTTTCCCTCCTTTCCTGTAACTAGTCTAGTCCAGGTATAGATTTGCTGTATCCAGGACTGTTTGTAAGCTTCTGAGCCCCTCCCCAAGATTTTCTGTGTTGGAGGGAAGCCTTCTAGCATATCAGTGGGAGTGGTAACCTATCTACCACAAGAGGAATGGTTTCTGGCCCAGAAATTGCAGTTTATTAGCCGTTTGTGCAGTTTTCCATCTATTTCAGGTTTCTGGTTTAAAAGCCCACATCTGCGCTTGTGTCCCACCTTTCCTGTAACTGATCCAGTCCAGATACAGATTTGCTGTATCCAGGACTGTTTTGTAAGCTTCTGAGCGGTGCCAAAGTCTGCTCTTCACTTTTTCTGTTAGATCTGCTAGTTCTCTCCTCTCCTGCACTTTTACTATCTTATTAGTTTAGCACTTTACCAGACTTCTTGTAGCAATTATTGTAGCACACAAAAGTGCTATCAGCACTAAACGTTCTACAAGGAAACCGCTCCAGTACTTATTAATGCCCTCCCCTCCAGGCATGTCTAAAGGTCAGTTCCCTGTGCTTTCTCCTATTAACCTGGTGATCTTGGGCATCCTGAGGCAATGTAGCAACTACCTCATGTACTCTGACAACCCCCTCCTCTTACCTCCCAACACTCAGACTTGTGTAAAATGTATTTATATGTCCAAATTGGAAGCCACACCCTCTCCAGCCAAGACTGGAATAGCTGGTCAAGAGGAGAAGGTCAACACTTGCACCACACAACACGGAACACACACCAGCACTGCCTTCACATAAAAACAGAAACCACACACCCACCTTCGCGGAGACTCTCAATAAAAATCTACTCAAACAGCAGAGACCTCCAAGGCAGAAATGCACTCGACCACCACAACACAACACTAATCATGAGACACATAACAGTGTGCCACTCAACCAAAGCCCCTTAGGCAAAACAGCATGCCCAACACATTAGTCATAGGTGAATTGATAGTGAGGCACACTGATGTCCCACTTACTAGGTTGAATAAGGAGAAAGTAACAGTCAGCTGCCTGTCAGGCACCAGGATCCACCACATAATGCACGCACTCGGGTCCCTCATCAACAGGTACAAATATGGCTCTTGTCATTGCACATGTGGGTGTGAATGACCTGAAACGTACCTTGCTGGACTACATGAAAAGAGACATGGAGGCGCTCTCTGATTATGTAGCCCAGGCAGGTATGACCCAAGCCCTGAGCAGCATCCTACCATCACCCAGAATAATACTACAGTACAAGCCAAAAATTATTGATTTCAACAATTGGCTAAGTTTCTGGTGTCATTCTAAGGGGGTCCAGTATCTCTCTGCCTGGGATGACATGATTGACAGACCTCTATGCTTTGCCAGACATGGCCTGCATTTGTCACCCCTTGGCTTCTGCATACTGGCCAAGGCATTTACCACCCCTGTAGTGCCTTTTTAGGCGGTGTTCCAAAGACCAAATTACCACCATAACAGCTGCAAACAAATGCAGTCCAAGAGTCGTGCTGCTAAATGCTTGAAGTCTAAATCTCAAAATGCGCTCACTCAAAGCACTCCTAAAATGGAGAACATCGACATTTGTGTTGTAACCGAGATCTGGTTCAAGGCAGCAGAAAGCACCGCTGCACTACCAGGCTATAACTCATTCCGCACCTTTTGACCCTAGAACTTGGACAGAATCTCCAAAGGCGGTGGTGGTTCCATATTCATAAAGGATTAGTACAGCTTCAGACTGGTTGCCTAATATAACGCATCTGAGATACTTCAGTTGCAGCTAACATTGGGTAAGACAGCGATTCAGGTTGTAGCCTGCTATAGGTCCCCAACCATGTCCCAAGACTCGCCCTCCATATTCCTAAGTACCCTGTAGAATATTAGGGTCCAACCTAACACTCTCTCATACTGGGCGACTTCAACTACTCGTGTACCAATACACTTGCCCAATGCTTTTTGGAATTCATTGATTTCAATGCCCTGGGCCAGCTCATTCTTACCCCCACTAGAGGTAGCAACATCCATGACCTGTTCATTACTAACATGGGTTACTGTTGCTCTACACCAATAGTCAACTCCTCCCTGGTTGGATCTGACCACAAACTAATCACCTTGGAAATCCACATCCCTCCCACCCCCACAAAGGTAACCACTATGAAAAACTTCTCCAGAGCTAACTTTGGGCTCCTAAAAACAGAGGTGGCCAACTTCACGGCACCCATGCAAATGGAGAATAGTTGTATGACCGCCGAATCATACGCCAATGCACTGTACGAACACGTACACAAATGCATGGATCTCGCCATACCCAATAGAACCAAGACGTTCTCAAAAAGAAAAGGAAGCTAATCTGGTGGTCCCCTGCCATAAGCAAATTCTACACCAGAAGGAGGAAACTGATGCGGAATAAGGTGAAGTCCCAAGACTGGAAAAACTCCCTTATCAGCCTCAACAAAAGATTGAGATCCCTCATCAAATCCTCTAAAGTTAGCTATGAAAACAGAATTGCAGCAGATAGTAATGACAGCCACAAGGCCTTCTATAATTATGTAAAGAATCTCCACGGCAATACCCATATTTGCTCTGAGCTACTGCACAATGGTACCTCCTATACCGAGCCAACAGATATTGCCAATATACTGGCCAACAGATTCAGTGCCACCTTTACCGCCCCCCCCCGCTCCAATCACAATACCAGTATATTGCCAGGCACCCAGTATTACTGCTGCACAGGTTAAAACAGCACTGTCCAAGGCCAAGAATACAGCTTCTATGGGACCTGACAATATCCCTGGCTGTGTTCTTTATGAACTACAGAGTGAACTGGCTCCTCACCTGTGTGCCCTGTTCAGTCACAGCCTCATCTCAGGCTTTGTCGCTACCGATTGGTACACTGCTGTAGTCATCCCTCTCCACAAAGGAGGAGGGACTACAGGGCCTTGGAATTATCGCCCCATTAGCCTTACTACTCTGATATGCAAAGCTGTGGAACGCATCATCATGGACCTAATAAACAAGGATATAGGGAATCTCCAAACTCTGGATCCTGCACAGTTTGGTTTTTTGAAGGGTAGGTCATGCCTGCTTAACTTGGTCGACTTCTTTGAGTCGGTCACCAGAGCTGTGGATGAAGGCAAGGTGATTCATACAGCCTACCTTGATTTGGCCAAGGCCTTTGATACCATTCCCCACTCAGGAGTCATAGAAAAACTCACTAAGCTAGGCATCAACCCTTATATCACTAGGTGGGTTGCAAACTGATTCACAGATGGAACCAACAATGTGAAAGTAGCTGACTGCAAGTCAGACTGTTGACCAGTCACGAGTGGAGTCCCACAGAGTTCGGTCCTGGGACCGCTCCTGTTTGGTATCTACTTCTCTGAAGTCCATGCCAATGCAAAGGTACTCTGGCTGACAAAGTTCACAGACTATTGCAAGCTGGGAGCTATTATTAACTCCCCAAGTGATGTTGACATCCTACAGAAAGGCCTAACTGAGACCGACGACTGGTGTCAGAACCATGGCCTTAAGCTCAATGCCAAAAAATGTATTGTCATCCCCCTTGGGAAAACCCCGTTCCCTTGAATTACCACATTGATGGTAGTCCACTGAACACAGAAGGCGTTATAAGAGATCTGGGAACACAGCTTGACAGCAACCTCTCTTTTGACCACCATATTGCTACTGTGGTCAGAAAGCCCTTCTTTGTGGCACATCTCATTACTAAGGGTTTTGCATCCAGGAAGAAAGAGGTCATTGTCTCCCTCTACTCTTCCTCATTAGGCGAATCGTCGAGTACGATGCCCCATTTGGCATGTACCTCACTAGACACCTGCAACACCTGGAGAGGCTGCAAAAGTACCTCACAAAGAAGATCCTAGGCCTTAAACACTTGTCCTATATGGACAGACTCAAAAAAAAAAAAAAAACCTCCAACTGTTCTCTGTCTCATATTGCCTACTTAGCGATTATCTCTGCTAGACTTACAAAGCCGTGTCTGACCCAGCTCTGTTAGAAATGCTACATCTAAAGAAATCCCAGTCCTTCTGCACCACACGCTCCAGAGACCTCGATCTCATTACCACAATCAACAGAACATGCTGGAGGGACAGGTTCATAACTCAGAGACTGCCCATGCTATGGAATAGACTTCCCATACATGTCAAGCATTGCACCTCACTGGCCCTCTTCAAGAGAAATCTTGATGAGTGGGTGGGAAGTAGAAAATTCATCCCGGGGATCACTCCAGTGGCTCTACTCGACAGACGCACTAGGAACTAAGGTTGTGTGGCACGATGCCAGGGTAATCCTATGGGCTAGGCTTGTAAAGGCTCCAGGGCCATTAGCCTAATACACACCTATGAACCTATGACCATGTTTAAGTGCTGCTTAGTATCGCACAGCTTTTCTAAATGTAACTTTTTTTTTTTTAATTTAAACTAAACTGAACTTGTTTCATTCACCTGACACATTTTCACAGCAATATATGTAAAAAGTGTTACAGCTCTCGACTCGAACCTGGGACCTACTACATTGGAGGTCATGACTCAACCCGTCTAACCACTGGGATAGTGAAGGGAACGTTGTATATCTTCATATATATATATATATATATATATATATATATATATATATATATATACTACAAAGATGCCTGTAAAATGGTTTACAGATTGCTAAGATCTGCAGACCTGCAACAATTCTGTTAGCTGGCCAGCTGTTCCAGATTCTGTACCTATAGTTGAACAAGGACTGTCAGAGTCATAGTCAGGGCTTTGTCTCTCTACATCCCAAAGCTTTTTAATTAAAACTGATGTTAAATTTGTCGTATTTTTTTTTTGTCTAAATTGGCTGGGAAAAAGTCTGATCGAGTAAAAGACATTTTCAGCTGAGGTCCAGGGATAAAAGCTCCACATAGAAGTTACACATGATCCACATTTATAATTGCAGGGTAAAACATATGTACATGAGCTTATTTACATGATTGTTAAATATTTTTACATGAAGATAGCATTTTAACACAAAAAAACAAGAGAGGAATGATCATAAGTTGGCTAATTATTAAACAGAAAAATGACTTACACTAAAAGTTAATGTATTTATAGCATTATGGCTGCAGGGAAAAGATCAAATTAGTTTGTTTTTGAGGGTAGTAATTTACAGACAGACAAGTAGTAATGGAGACAGAGATGTGAAAGGAGAAATTATGGAAAGCAGGAAGATAAACAGGCAGAGAATAAATTTAGTGCTGGGGTGCATACCTTTCAACATCTTAATGCAAGAAATCTGGACAAAGCCTAAAATAATGGGGGGACAAAGAACCAAAAATAGGGACCGATTTAAAATATTACTCTTATAAACATAAACCATTGCTAGAATAACAGAATTTGTATTAACATGTATTTTCTGAAGGACAGGAGGTCTGTACCTTAAATGTATATCATTAATTGGTGACTTCTTCAGTCCTCAGTGATTTGCCAGAAATCCACAAATTTTGGAGGAGCAGACCAAAATATGGGGCAAGAATCTAGATATTTTGTGAAAATCTGGAGAGCTGGGGGGGGGGTATTGTGGGGTGTAAGAGAAGGAGGAAGAGTAAGAATTTAGTACAGTGTCAGGAGGAGCAGTAAGGTTTAAAAGTCTGGAAAGCATAGTGTCTGTAAGAGTTGCAGAAAAGTAACCTGAGTAAAACTAGCTGTGTGAGCAGGAAGAGCAGAGCCATCTTTGTGATAGGTGCACAGTTTTGAAACTGTAAATTTTCTATCTGTTTTAACAACGCATGGATTTCATTCCAGGAGTTTGACACTTAATGCGAGTAGAGAGAGTCTCAAGCAGTGCTGAATGTCCTACTTATACATCGTAAGAGTTCATTGCTAGAGTGAAGGTCTCTAGTAGGTGAGTAGTACAGTAGAGTATTTTGTAATGTTGGCCATTTGTCTGGAGAGTGCAGTAGGTTGTGAGCAATGATTAGTTGTGAGTATGTGAACTGGTTTGGGAGTTCCAGACACTTTTAATTGTTTCAATGCAAGGCAGTGGTGTGTTCTATAAGGTTGGTTGCAGATTTAGCTATTTTGTAGTAGCAGAGGCTAGTTTAGTTTTACACACAGTGTTGATATTTGTAAGAACTGGGGAAGCATATAACCGAGAAGGAAGTATGTTGCTGCAAAGGTAATCCTTGTTTGGTGTGTCAGATAGTGTTTGGCCCTATAGAAGGAACTGAGATTTTTTTTTTTTTTTTTTTTTGGAATGAAGTATGCGACGACCAAATTTGGAGTTATGTATTATGACTCTTGAGTAGTTTAGTTTATGGTTTCTATTTCTGTTATTACTTGAAGTAATTGTGTAGTGGTAGCGTTTGTTGCCTCACAGCAAGAGGTTCTCCCGTTCGATTCTCGGCTGGAGTGCCTTCTGCGTGGAATCTGCATGTCCTCCCCGCGGTCGAGTGGCGTTTGAAAGACATGCGTAGAATGGGCGTGCCTTCATTGAAGGTTGGGCGTCGAGCTGGCACCTCGGCACCTGTAAAAAATCTACTGCCAATCATTACCGGACCGGAGTTCCACTGTGGCGACCCCTAACCGGGAAAAGCCGAAAGATGTGTGACTTGAAGTAATATAAAATGTGTGTTTCTAGTTAAGGTGGTGTTTGGGAGTAAATAGTGGTAAATAGTACAAGCTTCTACTTTTTTTCATTTTCTTTTTTTTTTTTTTTGCATTAAACATCAGTTAGAATTTTTTAGCCCTATTTCAATGTCAGTGAAATATTTGAGTCATTTCCTGTAATCTTGTTATGAATGGGGAGAACATATAAGGGTTGACTTTTTGGCGTATTTTACCAGAAAGGCAAGTGTTATAATGGTTTGAAGTTTATTTATGAAAATATTAAATAGAAGTGGGCTAAGTATTGACCCTTGGGGAACACCAAGAGAGATTGGTTGAAATGCTGCAAGGTTTTGTTACCTGCTGGCAATTACATAAATGACTGAAAGCAGGAGAGGGAGGGGTAGGTGAAACCTAAGAGTTGCAACTTCAGAAAGGAGATTTTGGTGGGACACTGTGGCAAATGCTTTGTAAAGGTCAAGGAAAAGTGAAGAAACAAGGTTGCCTCATTTCTTTATTAGTTTACTATGTTGGTGAAGGTGAGGAGGACAGTAGTAATACAATGAATGGGCTTGTAACTGTGCTGGGTGTTTAGTTATGTCTCATAAGCTGTGTGTTTTTCTTGAGGATTTTTCAGAGGGGTGATAAGGTAGCAGTAGGTCTGTAGTTTAACTCTGTTGAAGCACCCCCTTTGTGAATGGGCATCATAATGGATTTTTTCCAGGTGGATGGGATACAGTTTTCAGTTATTGACCGGTTGTTCAGAATGGAGACAGGGGAGGCTAGCACTTCTGCACCTATTTTGAGGAAATCTGGGCGAAGTTTATTGGCAGCTGAGGTTGTTGCTTTTAATTTGGCTAGTATATTTTATGGTTGATATTGGCACAGGCTGAAAATTAAAAGATGGAGTGTTGCTTTTGAGAATAGATGGAAGTTGGAGGAGTGAAGTGAGATGGTCATTGGTAGAACTGACTGGATAAAATAAGTGTTGAACTAAGTTGCAGTGGACTCGCTTTGTTTTATAGTTGAAGGACAAGGTGTAGCGGTATGACCAGGGTGTAATACTTTATTTAGAGAGAACCAAAAAGCTTGGAGTTGTTTTGGTGCGTTTGTTGGAGATTGCTGTATTATGATTTCTTGTTAGATCCAACAGGGATCTTGTTCAGTTTGAGATATCTAAAATTTTGGAAGGCATGTTTTGTTTTATTTTTATATCATTCTTTCCATACTTTATTTCTTTGCAGCACAAGCTATTTGGTCTCTTTTTGTCAGCCATGGTGCTGTTTTAGTTTTTACCCTTATGTCCTAACTGGTGCTGAATCATTTAGCATTTTAGGACGGTGTAATTGAAGTGAATAATTGCTTTATTTTGGGGTGTCACACTTAATAAATTCCAGCTTTAGTGGGACAGACCTTTAATAAATGTATTTGTGAAAATAGGTTAAATTGCCTACTTGTTTATTATTTGTGTGGGTGAACCATATTGTTGTCTGATTACGTAAGTTCGGAGGTGGTCACTTAGTGTCTGGTAAGCAACCAGAGGATTTTATATTAAAGAGTTTGCTTGTCAATATCTAGTCCATTGTGGACTGCTGTTAGCACTTTTGTTGATTTTGGTGGTGAAGCTTTAGTTGGGTTAAGTCAAATAGGTGAATAGAGTTTTTGGGGTTGTAAATAAGTCTGGGGAGTAAAAATCTAGTCATGCATGGATAATCATGAATTTTGTTACAGATACTTCTAAGGTTAATGTTGAAAAGAATGAGGTTAGATTCATTACATGATGGGAAAATTGTGTTGAGAACTTTGGAAAGTAATGGGTTGCCATAGTGGATAGTTGATGTGTGGCTCCAGGGTTAGGGTGAATATCTTCACTGAATTTCAGGATAGAGGCGGGGTGAATAGAGGTATAGAACCATTTGTTATTTTATCTTACTTTCAGTACTGCTGAAAAAGTGCAATTCTTAATTTTAATGTATCTGTTAGAGAACACATCTGAGCATGTATGTTGGAACAGAGAAGCAGAGACAGAGAAAGGGGTTCTGTGATGTGTGTGTGTTTGTGATGGAGTTGGGGTATGATGTGAGAATAATATTATGGTAGGTAGTGAAGTGAGCTAGTGTTGTGAGTGTACAAAGCAGTAGCAACTGACTTAGTGTCACTGTGAGTTTAGATGGTGAAAGTTTAGATGGTGGGTAGAAGAAAGTGGAGGTTGATAAGATGTTAGCTGTATGGTATATTAATAAAAGGAGTGGTTATAAATGGAGAGAACAGGATGTGGTAAAGGGTAGGGAGATGTATGCAGTATGGTATATTTTTATTTGACATTTGTTAACCAGGTATGTCTGACTGGGCAAGAGCCCCTTTTCAGCGGTGGCCCGGGGAGAAAATCTCCAGAGTTAACATAAAACAGCAGTTTAAACAATAAGTAATACAATAGGTATGTATCCGAGTAACAAAAAGTACAAGTTTAACATTAGGAAAACCAATGACTAATAGTGCCCAAGATGTCAAATAATAAACTATAAAAACAAAAAGGTCTTTCTAGTACAGCTAGAAAGGGAAGATATTCAAAATACAGATGAATAAGTCAGTACTTAGTTTCAGAGATGTAGAAATTATTTCAGAGGAAGTAAGGAAGACAAGTTATGGATAGAGAAGAAATATTCGTGAGGAAGAGAAATTAAATAGAATAATGGAGAAATGGGTTAGAGCAAGGGAACAAACAGAAAAGTTAAGAATTTATTAATATAGAGCATGGTAGGGAGAGGGATTGATTAAGGATGAAAAGGAAGAATAAGATAAAGATGAGTGGGCAAGAGTAGGAGAGAGAGTTGTAGAAAATGTTATAATACACAAAGTGAGGAGGAGGTTGGACATTAGTACGGAAAGAAGGAAGTAAAAAGAAATGTGAGGGAGGGGAGGAAAATAGGTGGAAAAAGAGGGAAAGGTGAGAATGGAGAAGAAGAGAAAGTTTAGGTGGGGTGGTTACACTGATATTTCCAAGAGCTAAGTAGGTATTGTTGGAGAGCTGTTTTAAAGGGTTGGCCATGAGTGATATTTCTAAGAGCCAAAGGGAGCTTATTCCATAAAAGAGCTGGAAGGCAGCAGTAAAGGTTTTCTCCATATGATTTTTTTTGGCTTGTAAATCTGTAAAAGACATTGATCAGCACTTCTAAGGGGGCGAGGTGGATTATAGAGAGAGAGACAAGAGAAGATAGACTGGGACAAGAAAAGGGTTAAGGATGGTATGGGTTATAAAAAGTTGTGAGTAGCTTAGTTGGTTAGGAAATTCTAACCAGTTAAGATTCTGAAGAGCAAGGCAGTGATACATTTTAGGTGGCATGTTAGCAGCAAATCTGGCAACTTTTTTATATGTAGTTTCTAACTTAGAAGAGAAGACTGTAAATTAGTTAGGACTTTGGAGCAATATAGGAGGTTGGGAAGCAAAAAGGCCTGGGCAAGAGACAGTCTAGAGTTAGGGGCAAGGAACTTCTTATTTCTATAAAGTAGGCCAAGCATTTGGTGTGTTTTCTTTATACAGTACTGTGCACGGTAGGTGAATTTGTTGGTCATTATTGATTACACCAAGCAGCTTAGTGTGGGAATCAGTTGAAATAGTGGTATTTTTAAGAGAAGTGATTGTGAAAGAGGATTTTAAATCGTGTAGAGTTTTTGGGTAGAAATAGGAGTTCAGTCTTTTTGGGGTTAAGAATGCGATAGTTGTTAGAAAGCCAAGTTTCAGTAAGGCTAAAGGAAGTTTGAGTAAGGGAAAACAGATCAGAGAGATTATCAGCTGTGGTAATGGTGATGGCCGTCTGCTTAGTGTACAAGGGAACACTGAAGACAAGATTTATTAAGTTGGTTAGTAAATATATTAAAAAGGAAAAGAGGACCCAAAATGGACACCTATTTTTAATGGGAGAAAGGGGATAGGGCTGTGAGCCATTTGACAGATTGTTGTCTGTTAGTAAGGTAGCTAGTAAACCAGGAAATAGTGGAAGAGGAAAGGTTTAGTTGAGTTAATTTAGAGAGAAGGATAGAATGGGATACAGTGTCGAAGGCTTTGGAGAGGTCTAAGAAAAGGTAGGAATCCAGTTTATTATTGTCTGTAGCATGGGAGGTAAAGTTAGTAAAAGAAGTGAGAGCAGTAGTGGTACTATGGTAAGGGAGAAAACCATGCTGAGTAGGAGTAATGAGGTTATGAAGCATAAGGTAAGACAGGATTTGTTTATAAACACAATGCTCAAGAATTTTAGAGAGGTGACAGAATAGCAATTGGGTGATTAATTAAAAAGTTCTACTGAGTTGCCTCCCTTGTGGATTGGAATAGTATAATTTTTTTTCAAGAGAGTAGGGATGAAGGATTCACGGATAGAATAGTTGAGAAGGATAGATGCAGGGTAGGCAGTGTAGTCAGCTGCAAACTTTATAAAATGTGAAGGTGTTTGTCAGCTGATACAGAGCATGGTTTAAGTTTAAGAAGCCTTTTAATATAGCTAGTGGGGATGGGACTTGGTGAGAATAGAGTTATGATGTGGGTGTATGTTGGGAAGTGGGGGTTGGTAGTGTTGGGAGAAGGTATGAGTTTACTTATGGTATCAATGAAGTCAATGTTAAGGATAGAAGCAGTTTCTTGAGGTGTGTTATTAGGGCAAGGATTGGTTGTTGAGGGCTTACCAGGGTGGAGAAGATGGTTAACAGAATACCAACATTTTTTAGGCTTTTTAGTGTAAGTGGTTAGAGGAACGTGAAATAATTTTCTTTTGTCAGTATTAATTTGCTTTTTGGCTAGGTTACGAAGTTCCCTATATTTTTGGTAATAAAGATTTTTTTTTGTCGAGTTTCCATGCAGAATCTCTAGTTTGAATGTGAAGTTGAGTTGTCTCGGAGAGCCCGGGAGGGCAAAGGAGTTAGGAATGTCTAAGAAGATGGAGTTAGTGATCAACGGCATCATCTAGAGGGAAGTCTGTGAAAAAGGACCAGCTAATAGCAGACAAAAACTATTGAAAATAGGGTTAAAGTTTGCTAATTTAAGGCACTCTTTTTTTTTAATTTGTGTGGTCTAGTAATATGGGGAGAGAATCTTATGGACACAGATTGGTGAGTGGTCACTGATTCCATCTGGCAGGGATTTAGGGTTATGGTAAATGTTGGGATGGAAGACTAGGATCCAGTCCAGAGTGGAACCTGGTATTTGTAGATGTATGATGAAAAGTGGGAGAAGAGATAAGCTGGAAAAAAGCATACAGATTAATACCGGTCGAAGAGGAGTCAGCGTAGGGTGAGCCAGTTAATATTGACATCTAATATAATAGTTTCATTAGGAATAGTGTCAGACAACCAGTGAAGGATCTGTTCGAGCAGGAGGATATTATCTCCAGGTGGAATATAGATGGCAACTGTAGTTATTGACTTGTGTGGTTATTTAGTTTGCAGTTAGCAAGTATAAGTTCTCCCAACACTACCAGCTGGATGAAAAAGGGAGTGAGGGATGGTAAGATGGATAAGTTGAACATGTCCGAATACATAATTGCAACATCTCCTCCTTTTTTGTGTGTTCTGTCAAGTTGTAAGATATTATAGCTGGGGGGGGGACTCCTTGTCTATGTTGTGTGATTTTAACCAGGTTTCAGGGGAAGTGTAGAGAAATCCATGAATGAAAATCAGTTTTGTTAAGCATGCTGTGAATATTAATGGAGTAAAAGGAGAGTTGTTTGAAATTTGGGTTTGGTAGTTGCTGAGAAGTTGGAGTAATGTTATGAGATGTGGAGGAGATGTTTTGAGGCCCTGGGTTAGGATGCATGTCTCCAGAGAGTGAGAGTTAGTTCTGGAGATGCATGAGGACTAAAGATGAGGGATGTGGAGCAAGTAATTTCTGTTTAAATTTAAGATACAGGATTTTTCTTGGGAGGAGGTTAATTTTGAGAAGGGAGTGACTGCTACAGGAGAAAGAGGGTAGGTGAAATCGGAGAGGAGTAGAAGGTAAAAGTGTCAGAATAATAAACAATAGTTGGAGAGTTGTGATGCAGAAAAAGTTCAGTATGGTAAGATGTAAGGTGAGATAGGATGGGAAAAAAAGAGAGGTCGTGAGGTAAAGGGAGGGCATGATAATGAGTAAGAGTTGAAAGGAAATATGAAAATGAAAGGAGAAATATGAAAGATAAAGTACTAGGGGAGGAAGAAATAATTAGAGAAAGAGGTGACAAAGATGTATACAAAGGAGGGAGGGGCAAAGACAGAAAGGGTGGAATAAGATTATTGTATGTGGGAATGTGGGAGGGGTGTGAAAACATTAGCTATAAAGGAAATTGATCTAGGGGTGGGTGGGAATGAGGGTAGGGGAGCAAAGTGAGCCCGAGCGCCGTGTGCTGAGCCTTGACACCTTGCAGTTCAAGAAAAACAATCAGTGGAGCTGAGAGAGGTAAATCTGTGACTGTTAAAGAGTGAGAAAGCAAAGGGAAATGAGGGTGAATACCAGAGGTAAGCAGGGAAGAAGGAATGAAGGCGCTAAGGGAAAGGTGGGGGAAAGGTACAAGAAAGCATGTGAAGTAGAGAAGTTACTAGTCCTAGACTAGCAATGGTATTTAGAAAGGAGCTGGGAAGGGGAGAAAAAAGGAGAATGAGTATAGACTAGGATCAGGAAAAGAGGAGGAAGTACAGACGTCAGAGGTCAGCACTGAACAGGGCTCTGTGTAAAATTTGCCTAATCAGAAGACGGTACTTTTAGGTGAACATACAAGAACAGAGAGGTTATCTGTTACTGGAAGGGCTGTTTTGGCCAGTTAATTTCAAGAGACCCGGTGCTTGATAAGAGATGCTAGAGCTCTTGGAATGCAGACAGTTAGTCCAACTTAACCACCTTAGTCGCTGTGCAGTACTCTGCTGACTAAGCACTCTTTTTGTATATAGATAAAGTAGTGGAGAGTGGTTAGGTTGTATGCAGAAAGCTGCAATGAACGAGTTTGTTGGTAGGGGAGATGAAGTGAGTATTGTATAGAGTAAGGATGCCATGGGCTGATATCGTGAAAATAATTACTATGTACAGAGACCTGCCAACATATAAATTAATTTCTTTAATTTTTGTAACCTTCTCCTCCCCTGTTGAGAATTTCACAACATATAGTCCACATTGTAATGATTCTGCACATACTGTAAATATTGAAATGTGAGGCCATTTATGTGTGCTTTTTGCATGCTTGCTGCTAAGGATAATTCACATAAATGTTTTGTGTCATTTGCTACATGTCTGTGTTCATGAAAATGATCCAGAAAGATCAGAGCTCTACCCTTGTGAACAAACGTAAATAAACATTTTGAAAGTGCATTTTGTAAATTTGGCTTGCACATCTCTGGAATCCGTTTCAAGTGTCAAACAGTATATGTTGTTGTCTTTTTTTTTTTTTTCCGTAGTGTACTGTATCTGATGGGACTGTTTACTCTGGATATCTGCTATTTATTTTGGGACACTTCTTTTGCCACAGCAGCTTTACATGGACATATGGTCAGAGCTTTCTGCGTCCCTTGAGTACCATAGTCCTCACAATTTCTGTTTTTCTGCAGCAGGACTGGTTGCAACATTTTTGGATCCATGTTCACAGAATTTTACTGTTTTCTGTTTTGTACAGGTGATTGTAATTCCATCTGTAATGCTTTGTTTTCAACCATAGACAGCACAAGATCTTGGTTAAGCTGCTTTACCAACTACATCAGCTTTAGGTTGTGGGCTTCCCCATGACCTTTTTTGTGCTTACTGTTCCTCTGACCTTTAAGTCTAGTTAGCCTTCTATAGATGCTGTCATAGTGGTCTCACTGTATTTGCTGACATTTTTTTAGTGATTTGTTTATGCTTTATTGATTTCCAAGTGCAAGTAATGTAGATGACTTACCATTTTCTTTTCAACTTTCTGTGAATCAGCAGTTGAGCTGGTGAAATATTGGGCCCCCTGCTGTGGAGGTGACAGTCTTTGTAGCTTTGCCTACCACATACCTTCTGTGATGAGATTTTTTACTGGAAATTTTAACATATTTGTCCCTGGTCATTACAGTATCACAGTCTAATGGGCTGGACACTTGTTTGAATACCCACTTTCCCATAATCTTCTAAATTCTTGATTCTCTGTAATGAGAACCCTTGTTTGAAATGATGGGCGTTATGCATCCCTAGTCTTAACAATGTTAATTTTTGATGCACTAATCACACTTAAACTTGTCAGTTTTTAATATTTCAAGGAATTGTTGAAATATGTCATATGTATGATATATGGATGTCTTTAAACTCACTCTGTAAGCATCTCTGTTCCACGGGCAGTTTAGTAAAGGATATAGTGTCTTTTCCTTTGCATTGCTGATGTATCAAAGCTTTGAGTGCCTGTTTAACTTGTGCTGGCATTCCTGACCAAATATTTCACTTTTTCTCTTCCTTTGCACTTTGTTGTTTTGGATATGATTCTGGTATCCTTTCAAGCATTTTTCCAGTTGCTTTAATAAGTTTGAGCATTAAGCCTTGGAAACCACTTAATTTTTCCATAGGAAAAAAAATAAGACTGAACTTTTTTCCCCCACTAATTACTTTTGTACGGGCCATGTTTTTCTAGTGTCATAATACCCTGATTCTTTTATTTATTTTTGTTTGCTGCTGATGATGTCCTTTGCAAGTGTAGAATCACCCAAACAATAATTTAATATTTTTTTATTTTAATAATTTTTGCTGTTCTATGGTAAAAGTTACTCCTTGCCTGGGCTTTGTTTTTTACTTTCAGATCATGCTTCAGTAATTCAAAATGCATATTTCAGAAGTGCCTTGTACAAAGAATTCCTGAATGAGTTTGGAAGGTTTTATGATCAGCTTCCACCTGAACTTTATATTTTTAAAATTCTTATATTCATATACTTTTGATAAGAGTTCAGTAGTCCTTTCTGTTGGAGTATCTCTCATCAGTGCTTCTGACTTTGATGCATCTGGTTTGTTCTTGTGTAGAATCATGGCTCCTGTACCAGGGAAAGTGGGGCAGTGCACGTGTGGCATATGCCAGCATGGTTGGCTTGAGTTTTGTGGGTGGTCTTGTGTCATTTGACTGTTGCATTGACTTGTGCAGATGCTTATGTTAAAAATGTGTCAAAAGTGCTGTTAAAACAGATTAAATGTTTACGTTTAAACAAATAATTCTGTAAGGGAGGAGTAGAGGTTTTTGAAATTGTTCAATAGCTTTCAGATGCTGCAACAGTTCTTAGCAAAGCTCTGAGTGTGTATCAAATGGCATGTCATTCCATAACCAGCACTGAGAAGGTGGAACTCTCTCAGAACCGCTTGAGGGAGGTAGCCAAGGTGACACCTGATGCTCAAGGAAAAGGGGAGTCTGTATATTGGAAACAAGGGTTACTATATAGATAGTGGACCCCTAAAGGAGGGATAGAGAGTGAGGTAATATAGCAGCTGGTAGTGCTCAGAGCCTACCATCAGGCACTTCTAGCCATAACCCATGACATTCCTTTTAGAGGTCATGTGGACGTAAAGCATATCAAGAGACATGTTATTCAGAACTTCTATTGGTGTGAGATTGCAAAGGATGTAACCGGGTACTGCAGGACCTATGTGTGAGCAGTGCCAAAAGGTAGGCAAGGCAGGGGACAAGGTCAAAGCTCCATTGATGCCTTTACTTGTGATTGAGGAGCTGTTTCAGAGGATAGATAATGGATATTGTGGGGCCTCTGAGTACCTCAAGTTCCACAGAGAAGAAGTATATCCTAGTGGTAGTAGATTATTCCACTGGATACCTTGATGCACTGGCTGTGTTCCTTATCAAGGTAGAGAAGGTGGCAAATGCTTTGTTAGAGATTTCCAGCAGGGTAGGTTTCTTGAGAAAAATACCAACTGACAGAGGTGCCAATCTCATGTTAGACCTTTTGGCTTGTCTGTGGAAGTGTTGTGGGGTGAACACATAAAGACTACCCCCTTCCACTCCCAGACTAATGGCCCTGTGGAGAGGTTAAACTCTGCATTAAAGACCATGCTATGGGCATTTGCAGACCAGTTTGAAAGTGATGCAAATATTTGCCCCATCTGTTTGCATACAGAGAGGTACCCCAGGAATACACAGGTTTTTCACCCTTTGAGTTGCTGTATGGGCATAGAGTGGGGGTGCCTTTAGACTTGATTTGTGGTGAGTGGGATGGTGAGTGTGAATCCCACAAGGAGTTTTTTGGGGGATATGTCCTAAACTTCAGGACAAGGTTTAGGGAGCTCATTGGTTTGGCCCAAGAGAACCTGGCAGGAGCCCAACTGCAGAAAAAGGTCTGGTATAACAGGAATGCTCAAGCCCGAGATTATGTTGTGGGATAGCAGGTTATGATGCTCATTCCTGTGAGACACAATAAGCTGCAGGCAACTTGGGGGGGACCCTTGGAAGTGGTAAGGAAGGTGAGTAATGTTAATTACATGGTAAACCTGCTAGGTAGGAGGCAGGGGCACAAATTGTACAATGTTAACATAATGAAGCCTCAGCATGTCAGGGAGGTCCTGAGCAGACTGCAAAGGGCAAGGGTTGACCATTAAGTATCAGGTGGGTATGGCAGAGGTCTCCTATCTGGGACATAGAGTAGGGAGTGATGAGACTAGGCCAGAACCTGACAAAGTGGAAGCTGTTCAGGGGTGGCATGCTCCTATTACCAAAAAGCAGGTGAGGGCATTCTTTGTGACAGTGAGGTACTATAGAAAGTTTGTTCCCAATTATGGTATGATAGCTGATCCCCTCACAGACGCGAGAATCTCAGCACCTAATCTTGCCTTGCTGTATTAATTGTTGGCTAGGGAACAGTTATTCTTTAGACCGTCAGGAAATACAGTGAGATTAATTAAGTAGTGGTTTTCTGCATCTGTTTTAATCTGTCCAATTGTGTTATTTTTATTTCTCTTGTGATTGAAACTCTGTTTATTGTACTTAGATATTTTAGTATTCTCAGGTTTTCTACTTTTATTATTAAATATTTTTATACATTTCTTTGTGGCTGGTCTTTTAGAGAATAGTTTTAATGTCTTGAGAGTACTTGTGCTTATTTTAGTGAAACCTTGGCCACTTTGAAAAGTCTAACTGCTTTGGTTGTACTCTGCCATTTATATCAGTGTTGTTTTTATTCAGTATAATTGGTTACTCTTGTAAGTGCCCGAGAGCAGTTGAATGGTGGCAGCGTAGTTACCTTATTGTCTGGGCAGAAAGGGGCACAGCTAGTATATCTGTGTCAGCCTTTCCCAGGAGTGTGTGTGTGTGTGTGTGTGTGTGTGTGTGTGTGTGTGTGTGGGGCTGAAACTCAATCAGATACCCAGGTGTGGGTGTGTCATCTGCTTGGAACTGGGAGACAGTGCTCCAAAGTGAGTCTTGTTTGGGATCTGGAGAGTTAGTCCAGTCCCAGGTCTGGAACATGTTCCGTTTATGCTCTTGAAGGAAACTGTGCTTGATGCAGAGAGCTGCATCTTAAAATAACTGTGTAAATCCATTCCTATTTTTAGGGACAGTCTCTCACCGGTGTCAGTGGTGAGGATTGAGCCTCTTTGCTTACTGGCCCAGGATAAAGGGCCTGTCACAGTTTTATGATCAGATTCCACCCGAACATCATATTTAGCAAAAGTATATGACTGTAAGAAATTTGTAACCGTTCAGTAGTCCTTTCTGTCTGAGTATCTCTCTTCATCAGTACTTTTGAGTTGAATGCATCTGGTTGATTCTTGTGTAGACTCATGGCTCCTATACCATTCTGGCTGGCATCTGCTAGCAACACACCTGGCTTCTTATACATCTTAGTACATTAGCTTTGATACATCTGTGAATAGTTTCTGGAGTGTTTCAACCCCCACCCCCATTCAAGCTTCATTCCCAGTCTTTTGTTTTTATATAAAAAAAAACTTTGAGGCATGATTATCTCAGACATACAATAGATACATACTTTGAAACAAACAGCATTTCCTAGAAGTCTGGGTAATTTCTGTTTGTTTTTTAGCCTTATTTGTGCAACTGTTCTTACCATTCTTGCATCAGACTTCAGTTCCTTTGATGTTAAGTTATGACCCATGTATTTGCAATTTGGCATTGTTTTATATTTATTCACGTTGAAGTTAATGTTATGCTATGTTACGAGTTTAGCAGTTTTAATAGCCTGTTACTCTGTGCTTGTGTTTGACGCCACGCTAAGTGATAGTTATTTTTACAGCACTTGCAAGCATTTGATTACTTATGCAACAGATCTTTGTAATACCACCGATGCTGATGAAATATGAAATGGAAGTAGAGGGAGTCAATACCACCATAATGGCCTGCATTTAGAGGCTTTATTCCTCTAGCTTTATCTGCAAGAAACTATGATTTGCATCTGTTACTGAAAATAACTTTACATCTGTTATTCTTTAGACCTCTGTCAGTTGTAAGCAGTGTTAATTCAATTAATCACTTTCAAATTTTTATGAATTGGTACAAATGTGAATCTCAACCTGCTTCAGAACAGTGACATTAGCATTCACCTAATGCATAGTGACTTAATTGCTTTTTATTGAAAAAGCTTTGCTTTTGCTTCATTTCAATTCCTATTCCACTTTACTTCTTAGAATTACTTGTCACATTATTAAGAGCACAGATCACTGGTATAGCATCCAAGTTTGGTTGCATATGATACTGTCTTGGTAAATTTCATATGAATTTAAATCTGTATGAACGTATGGAATGTTATGGCTGTGCAACAGTCAGTCTGGTCTTTGTGACTGTAGATGTTTTCTTTGCATTTACAGTGTAAGCGTCTATTATGATTCATGACTTGTCTTAAGCCAGCTAATGCAGAGTATTAGAGGGTTAGCTTAAGTACCTCTTTTTGGAATAAAATGTACTTTTTTTCATTTTGTACTGGCATGCTATCTGTTTTTGGCCCATTTATACCACCTGTTGGCCAGTGTATTCCAACAGTGTGCACACAGCTTTTGTGGATGTTTTTCAGTCCCAGAGCTGTAATGTTATCTTTAGGCAAAATGTCATGTACTCAGCATGAGTGTAGTTTAAATTCATATGTTTTCCATTACTACTTAGCATATCTTTCCAGCGGTTTGACTTTTACTTTGTTTCTGTGTTTTGTAAGCATTTCCAGATTTCACTGTTATGTCTTTTCAATTAGCATTTCTTTGAACTAGCTGCCAAGCATTTTGAAGAGTATTCTTATTTATTTGAATTGACAAGTATGACACATAATTAAGTTGTCAAAAGTTGTGAATAATTGTGTTAATTCTATTAAGAAGATAACTTTCTTGATTTTCGACTGAGCTATAATAGTGAAAGTAAGTGAAAATCATAAATGTGAAGACTAAGCATATTGCTAGGGGCACTGAGTACAACTAGAGTATGTGAATTTCCATGTGAATTGATCATGGTATGGTATATACCATGTAGCTCATTTATTTGTTTCTCTTGGGCATCATGCAAATTGTTTGAACACACTTGTTTTTATTTTTATACAACTTAGAAAAATGTAATTCTCTGGCGAAGATATTTCTGAATTTTTTAATGAGAACAAACACTTCCTCTCATGCTTATGACTTTACATAGTACATGAGGCCTACAATTTAATTATACATTGCTTTTTCTGGTCTCATAACTTGTTGCAGTATATAGCCGTTTGTGTTTTTTTGTATATATAAATTCCTGTTAAAACATTTTAGTTTTCTGAAGATCAAAATCAGAATGATGGTAAATTCTTTCATAGGTCACAGTAATATCTGAATTTCTTTTTAAGGAATATTGTATTTCTTCTCCAAGAAAAATAAACAAGTTGAATACCTTTCATATGTAGTAACATAGTGTACTTTTTCAGGCATCTCTGCTAATTCAAGTCAAATGGGAGTAAACTGCAGTTGTATATCCCAAAATTCCCATTTCCTGCCTAGTTTCATTGCAGTGAAAAATTACGGAGCAGGTGCAATTAGAGAGTATTTCCACTGAGCAGTGTACATTAGTTTAGTTTCAAACACTGGAACCCTTGAAAGCAAATATTTTTTCACCTCTGCAAATACAAATTTCACCAGTTCTGATTCTTCAGACTCCTTGGGGAACTGTCTCCTGAAGACAAAATGTTGTATGCCTATGCAAGACTTGGAGTGAATTTTAGAGTTTGTAAGAGATGGGATGGGGCATTTGCCATCCTTTACCACTTGATAACCATGGATTTTCTAAGGCCATAAAACTTTAGCGGGATTAGAAGAGGATGACCTACTGACTTGATTTCATCACGTTAAACAGCACTTTAAATGCCTGTAGTACAGCATAGCCATCATCCATGGTACTCCCTGCTGTGAGCATTGTCCAGGACACTGATGATTATACATGGGAACATCCTGGTACTGCAGCTGTTGTCCCCAAGAAGATGAGCTATATATTCTTCTCCGTGAGGGGTGCTCTTTGTGCAAGGGGATTTCCAAGTTTGACATCACTGCCATGACAGTGACTCTGAGGATAAAAAATTACTTCTCTGTTTCTAGCTGTTGATCCCACAGACTTAGACTTGTTGACTTTGTGCAAGACTAGTCAGGTGTTGAAAGATGTGTTTACTCTGTTTAAGCAGCCTAAGCTATCTTAAAAGTGCTTGTGCACTGGTTTAACTCATGATTAAATTCCCAGATGCAGATGCATTAGCCCCTGTAAGTTGAGTCTCCCCATTGACTTGCATGGCAGTGATGCATTTGGTTATTGAAGGAAGTTTTAGTAGCTGGTTGGTGCTAATACATCAGTGCATTTGCACATAATTTGTGTATATGTAAATCCTCATAAGTATGCAGGCTGTCATTAGTGGCTTGCTACAAAGATTTCTGAGTTAAGACTGTAGAATCCAGTTTTGAAAAAATATGGTTCAGGATTCTTTCACATCTGTGTTTTAGTTACTGGTGTCATTTTAGTTACTGGTTTCATTAGTCACGTGGGCCTGTGGTGCTTTTTATTTAAACTGTATTCTTTTAAAAACTTCGCAATCTTGACACTGTTCTGCTTATAAAATATCTGCTTGTTAAAGTTAGGCCCTTGTCACAATTTGTGCTTCCTTTGTGTCTCTTTCATATTGGACATGTTCTTCATTTTGTCAAGTATGAAGAAGACTGATGTTTGGGTATGATAATTCACCAAAAGCCCTTTTTGCAAGAGTTGTTCCACAATTCTGAAAGTTAAGTCTTTCTTCTGTGGAGATGGGGTAAGTGTTGAAACTGGTGGTTACACTTTTACATTTTTTGTTTGTGGGGATTTCTCTCCTGTACCCTCAACCTTGCGGGGCTGCATCCTCACACCCATGTTGCTTATATATACTTCAACATACTTTGTCTTGGAGTAGGAAGGAAGCTTGTGAGTTGCTGCAACCTTGGACTTGGTATCTCTTCCCCTATTTGTTGTTGCTTCTTGATCTTCTGAGGTGTGCAGCTAATGATCTTTTGAGTGTTAAGCACAACACAGGGACTAAGTACCTGCTAAGTCTGCTGTGCTATTGGTGTTCCCATCCCACCTGGCCCCAGCCATTTTTCTGACATCAGTTAGATACTACCTGTCACCATGGCATACCCCCCCATTATTGTCAGTTACTAGATTCTCTGACATTTTGATACAAGCCTACTTAGTGCCGTATCTTCCACACCCCAAAGTTGATGCCACATTGCATTAACTTTTGTTGTCCTAAAATTGTTAGCTTGAGGCTCACTTGAGGCAAGATGTCACCATTTTTTTTTTGGTACATAGCAGTTAAAAGTTCTCTCCTCAGAGAGACTGGTTGGCTTTGGCTTTATCTCCTTCTTACAGACTTTTTCTAAATGATTTTCTCCTTGACCAGGCTTTTAAGCATGTTGATTTTATGCCTTTGTTGCCGCTAACTTCCCTCAAGACTGCTTGCTCCTCACAGTCCAGGTCCTCTAAAAGACCCCTATTCATTAGCAGAAATCCTTGCACAAAATCTAAGAAGTATTTCTAAAAGATGACACAGACTTTCCCCCTCATTTGAGAATGTTTGTTTGGAGGGCGTGAATGATAAAGTTGCATCCTGTTTTTTTTCCCCCATCTGATGATTTCTGGTTTGAGAGATTCTCATATTGCAAGATAATAGGGTGTGGCATCCAGACTTCATGGCCTCACCCCTTAAAGGAGGTTTAGTAAGCCTGCAGACTCCAAGAATAGACATCTTTGGAGGTTCCACCAGTTGTGAATATGGTTAAAGATCTGAGTTCTGTATGCAGGGAACACCAGAGTGTTCTTGCGTGACACCCAGTCCAGACATACCTTTGGTCTGTTGCTCATAAAACGTGTTTTATTTTTCTTTTGGCAAGTCACTGGGATGATCTGAGGGTTAAAGTCATTAAATAATGGCATGCATTTGAGTTTCAGACTTCGAATCCTTAAGAAAATGTATGCTAACACAAACCCTATTACTCTAGCAACTTTCTATGTTTAGAATAGTAATAGTTAAAATCTGTCCCATCTATTTTTGGCCTTTACCCCCCCCCCCCCCCCATTTTGTCAGGCTTTGTCCAGACTTCTTGCACCAAGAGGTTGAGAGGTATGAATCCAAATCGTTGTGTCAGCTGCAACTCTGAAGTGCAGTCTAAAATAGCACAGCCACAGTGAAACTAAAGGTTTGGACAAATTCAGTAAAGAAGTTTGTGTATCATGCACTCCTTCTGATGTCCCTTAACTACACGATGTAGATGGAAGTTCACTGTGGTCTTCTAGATAAGGTTGCAGCTGGGGTGGTGAAGCTGCCTGATGGACACAGCAAAGATCATCTGAAGTCATACTACAGCCACTGCTGTGTTTCCTTGATGGTCTAGAGATGAAACTGTCCATTTGGCCATGTGTGGCACTAAGCTTTACTTGACACCCTTTGCTAAGGATATCAATGACCTTTACTGATGCTTGCTTTTTTTCTGCTCCAAGGCAGGCTGTTAGTAAGGGACATGAAGAAAGTACAGTCCTTTTCTGTTGTAGATGAGAAATTTCATACTCCACAGAATTCAATTCCTTGCAGTGGTCACATATGAGCCATTGATGACCCTGATCCCACTGGACCTCAGAAAACCATTAGCGGGAATAGCAAGGCCAACATTCTTCTCCTTGTTGTTTGAAGCAAGGTTGCTAGAACAGACTCAAAAATACTCTGAGCAGTTATGGTGGTTGAGAGACATCCTTTTTGTGGGTAACCAGAACTAAGTCTGACTCTCACCCTAGCCAGTTCCTTGAGGGGGATTTTCTTCCATGTCTTTCTTGGAGGCAAGTTTTCAGTTGACAAGGATGTATGGGTAAGGGGCATGTATCTGAGGGCCTCTGAGCAGGCATACTGATTGATGCACATCCATTTGGTGTAACCAGAAGTAACCAACTCCTACCTTGGTCACTTGCCTTGAGAGTTGATCAGAAAGAGGTTGTCTCTGCATGTGTTCATTTGGAGGCAAGTTGGTAGTCTCCAAGAATATGCAGGAAAGGGTCATGTTGACTGATGGCTACTTCTTGACTTTATCTTACTCACAACCTTCATTTCCTTTGGCATATATGTCCCCAAGGCAGAAGTATTCTCCTCCTCCTCATCATCATCCTCAACCTGCTTTCCCCCAGTTTTCTACATGGGGCTAGGATGTCACATCAACTGTTGCCTGCTCTCTGTCTCTCTGTCTCTCTCTTTCTAGCACAATTTTTCTATCTTCTTTGACAGTCATACCTGTCTCTGTGGTGTTTTCTTATGCAATCCATCTGTTTGCTGGACTTCATTGTTTCTGCTTCTTCACCAAATTGTCTTCTGTTTTCTGCACATGTGCCCAGACCACTGTCATCTGTTCTTTTTGACTTTTTCTACAATTGGAGATGCTTCATCTTCTACTGTGATTTCATCATTTCTTAGTCTGTGTCACAGTGTGCATTCTGACACACTCACCTCAGGCATTTCATGTCCATTACCTCTAGCTTTCTCAACTACTCTTAATTTCACTGATCAAGTTTCTGTGTCATACAGAAGTACTAGTTGCACCATTGTTTTATATATCTGGCTTTTTTATGTCATACACTGCCCCCTGACACACTGTGCTACTTAGCTGAAGCCCCACTAATTCTACCTTTGACCTCCTAAGTCAGACTTCCTGGCTTCTCAGTTACCCATCCCAGATACTTGAAACTTAACCTGTTCCACTGTTGCTCCTTTTATCTCAGTTTGCAGCTTCTTCTGATTCCCCTTTTTACTGCCACAACAGCTGACTTGTCTGTGCTCAGTTTCATCCCTTGCACCTTCATGTTTGTATTTCATTTCCTGTAATTTGCTGAAGGTCTTGTTCAAAGTCCTGCTTGTAGTGCCACATCATCTGCAAACACCGTTATTGTCATGTGCCTTCTGACCTATTTGTTAATGCAGTCAGTCCATTACCAGTATGAACAGCAGCATGCTCAGACCTGAACTTTGGTGCATACCCACTTCCACTGGGAACCGAATCCCACTGTGAGTCTGAAAACTGCTCATACTAGTGTCATTGGGTCCTTGTAGATAGCCTGTAGGAATACTACCAATGTTTTTGGGACTTTGGACTATTGTAGTACTGCCCAAATCAGCTTTCTTGGAACCTTGTCCTATGCTTTATGAAATTCTAGGAATATACAGTCTGACTATATTTTTTTCTCATCTCTAGGCTTTCTTTGCTATCTGTTCATTTCTGCTGCATCTTAATCTGAATCTGAACTGCTCATTTTGCTTCTCACTTTCTACTCCTCTGAGTATTCACTTTGTCAGTCACCCTCTGCAGTACTTTAATGTACTGTGACATGAGGTTAACACTTTTTTACTCCCCACAGTTATGAATGTCCCTTCTTTTCTTGTACACTGGTAATAGAATACTTATTTTTCAGTCATTGGAGATATGACTTTCTCTCAGTACTGCTTTGAGTAATTTTGGGAATCATTTCTCCACAAGTCACGTAACATCTTGAGCATGTCTGACATGACTTCATCTGAGCTTGCATGTTTCCCTAACTTCATTTTCTATAGTGTGCCCTTACTTCTGCTAGGGTGGCTCTTCGTTTCGTAATTTCGTTGTAGTCTATGGATGGAGGCAGAGCAACTTCTGTCTGTTTTTCTTCATATCCTTTGAACTGATGAGCAGGTTGTTGGTGGTATCGCTTATGTTTTACTTGCATTCTGCTTTAACAGCATATTAAAACTTCAAAAGAGACCACAGCTCTATCTCTTCTGAGTCCGGCAGAAATTTGTTTCCGCCCTGCCACCCAGTTACAGTTGTCTTGTTAAATACCACTGTCTTTCTAGTTGCCTGCCTCTTATGTTAATCTGACCATATAGTTAATTTCCTCTCTACTTTCACTGGCTTGTGTGAGTAATCACAAAGCCATCATTTTTGAAATCCCTCCCCTTCAACTATTTAAATTTATTGGCCATCCTACTGTATTCCATAGTACCAGAATACAAAAGTGACCACCCCTTTCAATCCATCTTGCTGTTTTAAAAATAGTAACTCTCCACTAAACCTTAACTTTTTAAACAGGTAAAACTTAAGTGACCTGTTTTCACATCTAACTTCTCTAGTGCACACTGCAGTGTGCATTTTTTTCATCTTACCTTTAAGCATCCCTGTGGCTAGCACTTGCTCTAATACCTGCTGGAAAGCACTATGAAGCCTTAAACTGATACAAGCACTCAACTCTCCTCGTTAATAAGAAGAAATTAATAGTAGGCGCTAAACAGCCTATAATTGCAAAGTACCTTGCTAAGGTAAGGGAAAACAGTTCCTGTACTTTACCAAAAAAAAAAAAAAAAGCACCAAACCAGGCATGTCCAAGCGTCAGCTTCCGGTGATTTTCTCCTATCCACCTGGTGAATCTGGGCATACTGGGGCAATGCAGCAATTGCCTCATGTACACGGACAACCCTCTCCTCCTACCACCCAACACTACAACCTGTGAGAGATGCACGTACATAGCCAAAATGGAAGCAAAGCTCTCTCCATCCAAGATTGTGCTAGGCAGTCAAGAGGAGAAGGTGAACACCCACACTACACCTCAAGCAACACATAGCCCTTCTAAACCCACACCACCGACAACCACATATAGCAACACTAAATCCACATATGCAGAGGCCCTTAACTGTAACCTGCCCAAGCAACAAGGACCTCTGAAGCTGAAACGCAAACAAAACAACAATCACAACCAAAGTGTCACATTGTTCACAACACCAGTGTGCCACCCAGCAACAGCCCCTAAGGCAAGACAACCTACCTAACATTTTAGTCATAGGTGTCTCTCTAGTCCTGCACACTGATGTCCCACTCACCAGGTTGAACAAGGAGAAAATTACAGTCAGCTGCCTGTCTGGTGCCAGGATCTGCCACATAACGCATGCACTCAAGTCACTCCATAACAAGTACAAATATGACTCTGTCATTGTCCATGTTGGAGTGAATGACTTGACGTACCTCCCTGGACTACATGAAAAGAGACATGGAAGAGCTCTCGGATGATTTGGCCCAGGCAGGTATGACCCTAGCCCTGAGTAGCATCCTGCCTTTGCCCAGAATGATACCACAATATAAGGACAAAATGATTGACTTCAACATTTGGCTAAGCTTTTGGTGTCATTCAGAGGGATCCAGTATCTGTCTGCCTGGGATGACATGATCGATAGACCACGATGCTTTGCCAGAGATGGTCTGCACCTGTTGCCCCTGAGATTCAGGTTACTGGCTAAGGCTCTTGCCACCCCTATAGTGCCTTTTTTAGGCAAAGTTCAAAGGACAAAATCACCACCGTAACAGGTACAAGCATGCAAAATCTGAAGGTAATGCTACTCAACGCTAGAAGTCTAAACCTCAAAATGCACTCTCTCGAGGCACTCCTAAAAATAGAGAATATCGATATCTGTGCAGTAACTGAGACCTGGTTCAAGGCTCCAGAGAGCACCCCTGCAATACCAGGCTACAACTCTGACCACACTTTTCGGCCACCAAACCAGGACCGAAACACTAAAGGTGGAGGAGTGTCAATATTCACCAAGGATATTCACACCACCAGGCTAGTTGCCCAACACAATGCAGCTGAAATTCTCCAGGTGCAACTAACACTAGGTAAGACTGCAATCCAAATTGTAACTTGCTACAGATCCCCCACCATTCCCCAAGATTCTCACTACACCTTTCTAAACATACTGGAAAATATTAAGATAGAACCAAACACCCTAATACTGGGTGATTTTAACTACCCTGCCATTAACTGGGAAAACTACTCCTGTACCAACACCTTTGCCCAACGGTTTTTGGAATTCATAAATTCCAACGCCCTGGATCAACTAATCCGTAGTCCCACCAGGGGCTCCAATATCCTAGACCTGGTCATTACAAACATGGGAAATCGATGCTCCACACCTATGGTCACCCCCTTGTTAGTCAGGTCTGACCATAAGCTAATCACTCTTAACATCCACATCCGACCCCCACCCCCCAGTAAGAAAACCTCCATAAAAAACTTCTCCAAAGCCAACTTCATGCTACTCAAGTCAGAAGTGACAAACTTCATGACACCCATGCAGACGGGAACTGAAAGCTCAACTGCTGAATCCTACACTAAGGCACTGTACGAGCACATCCACTCATGCATGAATTGTGCCATCCCAAATAGAACCAAGATGCTCTCATCCAAAAAAAGGAAGCCAATCTGGTGGTCCCCTGCCATAAACAGACTTTACAACAAAAGGAAGAAACTGCTGCAGAAAAGAGGAAAATCCCAGGATGCAAAAAAAACTCTCTTACCAGCCTCAGTAAGAAACTGAGATCCCTCATAAAATCCTCCAAAGCTAGTTAAGAAAATAAAATTGCCAAAGATTCCAAAGACAACCACAAGGCTTTCTATAACTATGTCAAGAATCTAAATGGCAATGCTCAGATCTGCTCTGAGCTAAAACAGAATGGCATTAAATATACTGACCCCAAGGATATTGTCAATATCCTGGCAGATCGATTCAGTGCCAACTTCAACCCCCTCTCACCCCCTAAACGGCCCATCTCAATACCGGAAGATTGCCAAATTCCGGTAATAACGGCCACACAGGTAAAAAAAATGCACTCTCCAAAGCTAAGAATACAGCATCCATGGGACCAGATGACATCCCAAGCTGTGTACTGCATGAACTGCAATATGAACTGGCACCACACCTAAGTGTCATGTTTAATCATAGCCTCACCTCAGGTTTCGTGCCCACTGAGTGGTGCAGAGCTACAGTTATCCCACTACACAAGGGGGGGATCCACCTTGGATCTCGGAAACTACTGTCCCATCAGTCTGACGAGCCTTATCTGCAAGGCCATGGAGTGTATTATCATGGAACTTATAAACGAAGACATTGGCAACCTTCAAACACTAGACCCCACCCAGTTTGGGTTCGTGAAGGGCCGATCTTGTCTCCTGAACCTGATTGACTTCTTCAAATCAGTCTCCAGAGCCATGGACAAGGGTAAGGTGGTCTACATAACCTATCTAGACCTTGCCAAGGCCTTTGACACCATCCCCCACTCTGGAATCCTAGATAAACTTACTAAGCTGGGCATTAATCCCTACATCATCCAATGGGTTGATAACTGGCTTACTGATAGAACCCACACTGTAAAAGTAGCCGACTCCAAGTCCAGCTCCAGACAAGTGGAGTACCTCAGTGTTCAGTCCTGGGACTGCTCTTGTTTGGCATCTTCTTCTCTGAAGTACCGGCCAACACTAAGGGACTCTGGCTAACAAAGTTTGCAGATGACTGCAAACTGGGAGCCATTATTGAATCCCCAAATGATGTGGATACTCTACAAAAGGGCCTTACAGAAACAGATGCTTGGTGCCAGAGCCATGGGCTCCAGCTCAATGCCAAGATATGTATAGTTATCCCCTTTGGGGAAAAAACATGTACCCGTGAATTACTATATAGGTGGCAGTACACTAAACACCGAAAGTGTGATAAGAGACTTAGGGACACAGGTGGACAGTGGTCTCACCTTCGATAACCACATCGCCACAACAGTCAGGAAATCCTTCTGTGTGGCACACCTCATCACTAAGGGCTTTTCATCCAGAAAAAAGGAGGTCATTGTCCCACTGTACTCATCCCTCATTAGACCCATTATAGAATACAACACCCCGTTTGGTATGTACCACTCAAGACATCTGCAACAACTGGAAAGGCCGCAGAAATACCTCACTAAAAGAATCACAGGCCTAAAGCAGGTGCCCTACGCTGACCGCTTTAAAAACCTCCAGCTATACTCTGCCGCATATCGTCTATTCAGAGGCGATCTCTGCTTAACATACAAGGCCATGTCAAACCCAAAGCTGTTGGACATGCTCCACTTAAAGAAATCCCAATCCCTCAGAGCCACACGCTCCAGGCATCTAAACCTTGTCATCACAATAAACAAAGCATGCTGGAGGGATATGTTCCTGACCCAGAGACTCCCCAGACTCTGGAATCGATTGCCCATACATGTCAAGCAGAGTGCCTGTTTGGCCCTCTTCAGAAAGAACCTTGATGATTGGATGGGAGAAAGGAAATTCACCCCAGGGATCACGTCAGTCGCCCTGCTAGACAGGGGTCCAGGGAAGTAAATAGTGTGGGAAGAAATAGCCAGGGAATTGTTATGGCTAGGCTTGTATAAGCCGTAGGGCTGATAGCCTAGTACCAACCTATGAACCTATGGTGTTTGACTGGCTTTTTCATATTTTCATCTTTGCTTTGCAACCAATATTGTTTTTGTGCCATATGATGAGGCACTTCCCAGAAGATGGTGTACAGTGTCTTTGATGCCTTCTTTGCTATTGTGACTATTCTGTTAGCCAACGAGTATTCCTTCTTAGCCTGAACCATCTTTTCTTTCTCCCACCTTTTTCTGCACTCTATCTTTCTTTTAATAACTTCCTGATTTGTGCATTCCACCATCAGATTTCCTCCACCATTAGATTTCCCATGTACATTATTTCCATACATGGCTCTGCCACATATAATTTCTACAGTATTCACACATGCTGTATGAAATGGTGCCATGCTTCAACTCCACCCATTTCCTCCTTTTTCTGAGGTGCTAAGAGTCTTGAGCCTTGAGTATTTCCTTAAATTCATTGACTTTTGTTCCAGTGTACTTCCAGGTCTTCAGCTTAGTCTTTGACATTAGAGCCTTCTCTGACCACCAGTTGCATCTGATTGTGGCCAATAGTGATTTATACTGTGGATTGACTGCTTCATCGGGGATAACTTTGCAGTTACTGATTCTACCCCATTTTCCTTTCCTTACTAGGAAGAAGTCAACCTGAGTTGCATGTTGACACCTGAATATTTGATCATATGACTGTCTCTCTTGCTTAACCCCATGTTGGCCACTGTCAGGTCATTTACCAGACAGAAGTCCTTTATTCCTGTTACTCCACCCATGTGAACCCAGGCATTTCTTGTTCTGATTGTCCCAATATGAGCATTCAGGATCCATTGTCAACACCAACATATGTCCCCTAGCTTTGTCTAGTAAGTTCTGCAACTTCTTTCTAAATGCATTCTGTACCCTACCATAACAACTTTCTGAGGCATAGGCAGAGATTATGAATACTGCCCTGACTTAACTTACCCTCACAATACCTAAGAATGCCAGGCACCCAGCATTACTGCAGCACAGGTTAAAGCTGCATTGTCCAAGGCCAAGAAAACAGCTTCCATGGGACCCGACAGTATCCCTGAATGTGTTCTACATGAACTACAAAGTGAACTGGCACCACATCTGTGTGCCCTGTTCAGTCACAGCCTCACTTCAGGCTTTGTCCCTACCAAATGGTGCACTGCTACAGTCATCCCTTTCCATAAAAGGGGAGCGACTACAGACCCTGGGAATTATTGCCCCATTAGCCTGATGAGTCTGTTATGTAAGGCTATGGAGCGCATCATCTTGGACCTAATTAACAAGTATATAGGGAACGCCACTCTAGATCCCACGCAGTTTGGTTGTGTGAAAGGTAGATCATGCCTACTCAACCTGTTTGACTTCTTTGAGTCATTCAGCAGACCTGTGGATGAGGGCAAGGCAGTTCATACAGCCTGCCTTGATCTGGCCATTGCTTTTGATACTCTTCCCCACGAAGGAATTATTGATCAACTCACCAAACTCGGCATCAACCCCTATATCACTAGGTGGGTTGCAAATTGGCAAACAGAACACACAGTGTAAAAGTAGCGGACTCCAAGTCAGACTGCTGACAAGTCACTAGTGGAGTCCCACAGGAATTGGTCCTGGATCCTCTCCTGTTTGGCATCTATTTCTCAGAAGTCCAGGCCAACACGGAGGGACTCTAGCTGACCAAGTTCACAGACTACTGCAAGCTGGGAGCCATTATTAACTCCCCAGGTGATGTAGACATCCTACAGAAAGGCCTCAATGAGACCAATGACTGGTGTCAAAACCATGGCCTTAAGCTTAATGCCAAAAAATGCGTTGTCATCCCCTTTGGGAAAAACTCAGTTCCCACTAATTACCACACCGATGGGAGCCCACTGAACACTGAAGACATTGCCACTTTTGTCAGAAAGTCCTATGCGGCACATCTCATTACCAAGGGTTTTGCATCCAGGAAGAAAGAGGTCATCATCTCTCTCTACTTTTCCTCATTATGCCAGTCATCGAGTATAATGCATTATTTGGCATATACCACACTAGACACATGCAACAGCCGGAAAGGCCACAAAAGGACCTCATGAAGAGGATCCTAGACCTTAAACGCATGTCCTACATGGACAGACTCAACTCCAGCTATTGTTTGTCTTATATCGTCTACTAAGAGGAAATCTCTGCTTTACGTACAAAGCCATGTCTGACTCATCTCTGTTAGAAATGCTGCATCTAAAGAAATCCCAATCCCTCCACACCACAAGCTCAGTAGACCTCAACCTCATTACCTCAGTCGACAAAACATGCTGGAGGGGCAGGTTCATAACCCAGAGACTGCCCATGCTCTGGAATAGACTTTCCATACATGTCAAGCAGAGCACCTCACTGGTCCTCTTTAATAGACATCTTGATGAGTTAATGGGAAATAGAAAGTTCACCCCGGAGATCACTCCAGTGGCTCTACTCGACAGAGACACTGGGAACTAAGGTCGGGTGGCACGGTGTCAGGGCACTTCTGTGGGCTAGGATTGTAAAGGCTCCAGGGCCATTAACCTAGTACACACCTATGAACCTGTGTACTTTACTCAGGAGTCTGATTACCATGAGTCTGTCAGTAATTGTAATGACATCCTTCACCACAACTGTTTCCTGTATTCCCAGGGTGTCCAGTCTCCTCCTTACCATCCAGCCATCTGTTTCCAAGCTGTATACTGGCTTCATTGTAACCGTCCTTAGTTCATACTAGGCAGGTTGATTGGTTTTATGTATAGGTTCAATGGTAGGTAGTAGGCTGTCGGCCTTAGGGCCTATACAAGCGTAACCAAAAAGGTACCTTTGCTTTCGCCACCCAAGAAAATCTTTTTCCTGTGCCCCTGTTGAGCAAAGCCAAAGACGTGATCCCTGGGGTGAATTTCCTGTTTCCCATCCAGTCATCAAGATTTTTCTTGAAGAGTGCTAATGAGGAGCTTTGTTTGATGTAGATAGGTAGTTTGTCCCAGAGTATGGGAAGTCTCTAGGCAGGAATCTATCCCTGCAGCATGTTCTGTTTATTGTGGTGACAAGGTTTAGGTCCCTAGAGCATGTAGCTCGGAGGGATTGGGATTTCTTTAAGTGGAGCATGTCCAACAGCTCTGGGTTTGACATAGTTTTGTATGTTAGGCAGAGATCGCCTCTGAGTAGGCGATATGTGAAGGAGTAAAGCTAGAGTTTTTTGAGACTGTCTGCATAGGCATCGGTTTGAGGTCAGTAATCCTCTTTTTATGAGGTATTTCTGTGGCCTTTCCAGTTGCAGATGTCTTGTGAGGTACATACAAAAGGGGTGTTGTACTCTATAATGGGTCTAATGAGTGACTAGTAGAGGGGAAAAATTACCTTTTTTTTTTTTTCCTGTCTCAAGGTCTCCTATCACACTTTCGGTGTTAAGTAGACTACCACCTTTGTGGTAGCTCATGGGTACAGAATTTTTACGAAAGGGGATGAAAATGCACTTTTTGGCATTGAGCTTGAGGCCATGGCTTTGACACCAGGCATCTGTCTCAGTGAGGCCCTTTTGTAGGATGCCCACATTGTTAGGAGTTTCAGTTATGGCTCCTAGTTTGCAGTCATCTGCGAACTTCATTAGCCAAAGACCTTCTGTGTTAGCCTCTACTTCAGAAAAGTAGATGCCAAACAGGAGAGGACCCAGGACTGAACCCTGTTTTACTCCACTTGTCACTGGTCTGAAGTCGGATTTGGAGTCTGCTCCTTTCATAGTGTGGGTTCTGTCAGTCAGCCAGTTGGCAACCCATCTTGTGACATAAGGATTTATACCTAGTTTAGTGAGTTTATCTATAATTCCAGAGTGGGGGATGGAGTCAGAAGCCTTGGCGAGATCTAGATAGGATGTGTGAACCACCTTATCCTCGTCTATGGCTTTGGTGATTGCTTCATAGAAGTCAGACAGGTTTAGGAGACATGATCTGCCTTTTACAAACCCGAAATGGGTGGGGTCCAGAGTTTGGAGGGAGATTGTCAATGTCTTTGTTTATAAGTTCCATAATGATACGTTCCATGGCCTTGCAGACCAGACTCATTAGGCTAATGGGGCAGTAGTTCCCAGAGTCCATGGTGGCTGATCCTTTGTGGAGTGGGATAACCGGTGGAGTGTGCCATTTAGTGGGCACAAAGCCTGAGGTGAGGCTATGATGGAACATGGTGCTTAGGTGGGGTGCCAGTTCAGTCTGTGGATGTTCATCGTGTTTCACTGTTGCAGTCATTACTCTTGGGTTATCCTGCTGGCAGGCTACCCGCAGTCAGCCTGAATTCCAAAGTCCTGGTCCGGCGTCGGTTGCTGTCTCCTCCTCCCTGACATCAGTGCGTCAGGGGTATAAAAGAAGCAGCCGACGCTATTTTCTTCAGTCTGTCTTGCCGCGTGGTGCCTGAAGCAAAAGCAGTTCGCAAGTGCCGGTCGGCCGACTCCTGAGATTTTCAAATCCGAATTTCAGATCTGAAGTCTTCATTAAAGCTAAGTACCCCATTGGGAAAACTTTTTTCTTGCTCCAGACCGATGTCAGAAAAAGTTAACAATTGTATTTCTTGTGGGAAGCAAATGCCTCATAAGGATTTTCACTCTGACTGTATTCCTTGCCTAGACCCTGACCACGACATTGCTAGCTGTCAGTTTTGTGCTAGATTTAACCAACGTACTGTTAAGCGTCAGTTCGATTTTGCATTTCATTACTTTGGCCAAAGATTTAACTATATAATGCCGTTGAAACAGCCGACGACCGGAGTTTACAAAAAACGCAAGGAAAAGGATAGGCATCCGAGGTCCAAAACCGACAACGAGGCCTCTGTTCGGCCAGTCGCCAGTTCTGAGTGAGGCGCTTTCGCAGCCCCTGGCACCCACTACCTCAGACTCACAGGCCACTTCAGACTCCCACGTGGAGCCGACTGGGCCTCTGGATACTCAAGGTATTGGACACTCGGAAATCATTCCCTCAGATGGGTCCGGAGCCACTGAGCAGGCATTGGCATCTGAGGGTGTCTTCAGACCTACACAGTTATAGTTTAAACCATCTTCAGCTTCAAAAACAAAGACTAAAGTAGCTCTAAAGACAAAGAAACAAGTACAGCATTCTCCTACTCGGACTTCCATGCCTAAAAAAACAGATGCTTAAAATGGCCGAAGACCTAATTACTTTGATCAGGGGTTCCCATCCCCCTCCTGATAAAAGGCCTAGGCAAGAGACAGAATATGATTCTTCTGATCAGGTTTCAATTTCCTCTGATTCCTCTTCTGAACAGGGATATTCTTTTCCTCCCTATGAGGATTCTGATGCTGAAGAATCCATTCCTTCAGCCTCTCCTCCTGAGGATTATTCATTTGGGGAAACCCTTCATACCATGAGGGAGCATTTCCACTGGGAGAGCCAAGATTACTTTGAATCTAAGAAAAGGCTCAGAGACTTTCTGCTACTACCTCAGCACAGACCCCTTGCTATTCCACCTGTTCTAGACATTGTAGATGATGTATTTTCAGAGTCCAGCCTGTCCCCTGACTCTTTACCCCCTGCACCTGCTAAGCTAGACAGATACTACAGGGTCCCAGATTCTCATAAATTCCTATATAAAAACCCTGCTGCTACCCCGCTGCTAACCCAGAAACTATCTCTCAGGGTCCCAAAGGGGTCAAAGCTTCCACTGCAAAAAACCCTGTCCCCTCGGATAGGGATTCTAGGGCACTGGACAGATGGGGGAAAAAAGTTTACACTTCTGCTACCTTGGCTGTAAGGGCTTTAAATTGTCTGTTTCATATGCTTAAATATCAGCAATACTTAATGTCACTGCTTAAACAGAAAATGTTGACAAATTCTGAAGGTTCAGACAACAGGGAAATGCAGGATTTATTGCATGCTGCTAAACAAGTGGGAAAGCATACTTTGCAATGTGGTTATGATTCACTGGAGGCCTCTTGCAGGTCCGCTGTTACAGGTTCTGTTATTAGAAGGCATGCTTGTTTAAAGGAACAGAATCTGCCTGATCATGTTAAAGCAAAATTATTAGATGCTCCATTACAGCATGATACCTTGGTGCTAAAGCAGAAAAGGTGTTGAAGAAAATGGAGGATAAAGTGAAATCCATGCAGACAGTTAAGGATTTCTTACAGGTACAGCCCCCCAGATTTAGCAGGAACTGGCCTTCAAAAAATTGGTCCTTTCCAGTGTCAGACAGGCCACAAAGAGGCAGATTCAGACGTCCCAGAGGCAGATCTAAGCCCCAAGGCTCATACAAGCCTAAACAATGGGGTGCACCTACCTCCAAAAGCGGAGAAGACAAATCACAACCTTACAGGAAACCGTCCCAGTGACTTTCCTCTGCCAGATCCAAGCACTTTTTTCTTTTGACAGCCCCCTTAGGGGGAAAACTATCACTTTTTTCACCAAATTGGCAAATGATTACCCAAGACAAATGGGTCTTGAACATAGTGTCCCAGGGCTGCAGGTTCCACTTTCACACCCTACCAAGGGCAAAAGGTATGCCAGACCTGCCACACAATCAATGGGCAGAGGCACAAAAGCAAATTACAGCCCTCATGGACATGAGGGCTATTCAACAAGTACCACAACAAGAGCAGGGGCAAGGATTTTACTCAAGACTTTTCTTGGTGCCCAGAAAGGACAAAACCTGGAGACCAGTACTGGGCCTATCTATACTAAACACATTTCTGGAAGTTCCAAAATTCAAGATGTTGACTCTACAGCAGCTACTGCCCATGCAGGGCAAAAAGGCTTGGCTCGTAACTTTGGACCTAAAAGAGGCATACCTGCATGTCCCAATCAGACTGTCTTGCAGAAGATACCTCAGATTCATAGCTGGCTCAAGGCACTACCAATTCTCTGCACTGCCCTTTGGCTTATCTACTCCGCCTAGGGTCTTCACAAAATGCCTGGCACAAGTAATTGCATTTTGCAGACAGATGAATTCAAATATATCCCTACTTGGACGACTGCCTTATTCAAGCAGAGAACAATGACATTCTTCTAAAGCATCTGGCGTTTTGTAAAAAGATTATTAATTTGCCTAGGGTATACAGTAAATGAAATGAAAAGAAATCAAAACTAGTACCCTCTCAAGAGATAATATTCCTGGGTGCAAGCTTAAATACAACTGCCCAGATGGCTCATCTCACGCCAGACAAACAAAGGCAACTGACTTCTTGCTTCAAAATGTTGGCAACAAAGACCCAGTTATCTGCAAGGAAAATCCTGCAGGCCTTGGGCTTCATGGCATCCTCCATTCTACTAATTCCATATGTCAGACTGCATATGAGGAAACTACAATGGTATCTAAAAAGTGTTTGGACTCAGCATTGCCACAGCCTGGAGACAGTAATCACCCTCATTCCCTGCCTGCAACAGGAGTTTCGATGGTGGGCACAGGCCTGTCACCACAACAAGGGTCTGCCATTCACTTTACCCACAGCCAGACAGACACTGACAACGGATGCATCAGATTATGCCTGGGGGGCCCATATGGCAGGAAAGTGTATTTGTGGCACATGGCCTGCAAGCCAGATGCATCATCATATCAATCAAAAAGAGATGCTAGCGGTTCAGAATGCCCTCACATCTTTCAAGCATCTACTTCATCCAGGACAGCTACTGATAAAGACGGACAATACTATGGTCATGTGGTATATAAACAAGCAGGGAAGCACACATTCCTACCCCCTCTGCAGGCAAGCAATGACCTTGTGGGACACAGCATTGACTTATCAAGTTCACCTGCAAGCACAATTCCTGCCAGGAAAAACAAATACTCTGGCAGACGAACTAAGCAGAAACCTCATGGATCCCCACGAGTGGAAACTGGATCCACAAGTCTTCAGCATGATAACAAGGAAATGGGGACGCCCAGACATAGATCTATTTGCCTCCCCTCACAACTACCAATTACAGAGATTTTGCACAAGGATTTATCACAAACGAGCATGGAGAGTGGACGCCCTATCCTTCAGCTGGAAAAACCTAGCAGTATATGCCTTTCCTCCCACTGCCTCTCCTTCCCAAGGTATTCCTAAAGGTCAGACAAGAGAAGCCAAAAATGATACTGATTGCACTAGACTGGCCACGCCAGCACTGGTACCCAGTCCTAAAGAGCTTGTCTTGAGGTCCAGCATGGATATTACCTCAAACTTCTCACTTGCTGACGCAACAGAACAATCAGATCCTGCACAGCCAACTCAGGACCTTAAATCTGGCAGCATGGTGAATAATGTAGCCATTCAGAACACTCCTCTTTCAAAAGCTGTTATGGATGTTATTTTGGAGGCCAGGAGGCCCAGTACCAGAAAATCTTATGTAGAAAAATGGAAGAGATTCTGTGCCTGGAACCAGGAACAAGGCATTGACACGTTATGTACCAAATATTCCTCCGATTTTACAATACCTAACTGAAATGCTGGACCAAAGGCCTTTCCTTTTCATCAGTTAAGATTCATGCCTCTGCCATTTCAGCCCATTACAATACTGAACCACCTATCTTTTCTCAAGCTTTAATAAGACAGTTTCTCAGAGGGGCCAAAAACATCAGGCCTCCAAGGAGAGTGCCATTTCCGGCATGGGACCTCAATTATGTTTTGGAAAAACTCACACTGCCTCTGTTTGAGACAGCCTCAACAGCTTATATAAAATTCTTATCCTGGAAAACAGCTCTGCTCCTAGCAATAACATCTGCAAGACGAGTCTCAGAGTTACAAGCACTCATGGCTGTGGAACCTTTTATCATTTTTCATCCAGACAGGGTTTCTCTGAGGACAAACCCAACATTTATGCCTAAGGTGGTGTCCAGTGTGGCCCTCAACCAAACTATTCACTTGCCTACCTTTTATCCAAACCCACAAAACAAGGGTACGAAAATTCTGCATTCTTTGGACATACACAGACAGCTACACTTCTACTTGGACAGAACTAAAGCTTTCAGAAAGACTGAGCAACTTTTAGTGTCTTATGCTGCAGGATCACAAGGAAAGGCTGAACAACTTTTAGTGTCTTATGCTGCAGGATCACAAGGAAAGGCTATCTCAAAACAGACTATGTCCAAATGGATAGGTCATTGCATCCATTTCTACTATTTTCAGCAGGCAAATCAGTGCCTAAGGGCATTAGGCCTAATTATACAATGACCCCCCCCCATTAATATTCCAAAACATGCACGCTGATTGGTCAGTGTGCACGTTGTAAATCAGAGTTATAGTAATGGAAAAGGTTGGTCGCCCGGACTTTCTATTAGTATAACTCTTTTTTTTTTTTTTACAGCAACGGAGAACACAAGATCTCCGTTGCTTGTTACAACCTGTCTCGCCATGTTAAACGAGTTTAACATAGCGAGACAGCTTTTAAAAAAAAGCAACGGAGCATCTCCGTTGCTTTTTTTAAACTTGTCTCGCTATGTTAAACACATTTAACATAGCGAGACACTTTAAAAAGCAATGGAGATCTTGCTTTCTCCGTTGCATTTTTCAAAACTGTCTCGCTATGTTAAATGGGTTTAACCTAGTGAGACAGCTTTAAAAAAAAGCAACGGAGATTCTTCGTTGCTTTTTTTTAAAGCTGTCTTGCTACGTTAAACTTGTTTAACATAGCGAGACAGGCTGTAAAAAGCAACGGAGATCTTGCTTTCTCCGTTGCTTTTGCCCACAGCTCTGATGTACTCCATAAATATTCACATGCGCAGTACATCAAGGGCAGCAAGGTGGCATTATACAATGCCATTATTTAAGAAAATAATTTTTTTTTCTTAAATAATGTCATTGTATAATAGTAATACGCCTGGTGTGGGTAATGCTGATTACCCACGGTTGGCTTTGTTTGGCCACTGGCCGCCTCATGACCAAACCACACCAACCGTGGGTAAATCCAGCATTACCCACACCCAGGCGTGGGTTATTACTATATTCTACCAGAGCAGCAGCCACTTCAGCAGCCTTCCTCAGAGGAGTACCAACCAAAGACATCTTAGAGGCTGCAACTTGGAGTTAAGTGCACACTTTTACAAAGCACTATCAGTTACCTCTTTACTCTAAATCCAGAGCAGGCTTTGCCATTGTAGTTCTTCAGGGCCTCATAGCCTCTCCTAATTCTATTTAGCTCAGCCACCCATCCTGCAACAGTGAAACACGATGAACATAGTACAGTTGTGTACCTACCATAAATGTAGATGTTGGAGTGTATTCACTGTTGCAGTCCAGGTTACCCTCCCACCGTCCCCCTTTCTTTTGCTGGGGTTTATCTGTACTTCTCTATTCTATACAACCTTTGTGGTGTATTTGCTTGTAGATGAAGGAAATGTTACTTTAGTGCATGTATGTTTATTGGCATAATATATTTAACCTACCGTTTTGGGGGCCTGACATCTGGGGCAAGAAAAACTGAAGAAAATTTCGTCGGCTGCTTCTTTTATACCCCTGGTGCACTGACGTCAGGGAAGAGGCGACAGCAACCGACGCCGGACCAGGACTTTGGAATTCAGGCCGACTGTGGGTAGCCTGCCAGCAGGATAACCCAAGAGTAATGACTGCAACAGTGAATACACTCTAACATCTACATTTATGGTAGGTACACAACTGTACTTTTCATGTAGAACGCAGCCTGGGATGTTGTCAGGTCCCGTGGATGCTGTGTTCTTAGCTTTGGAGAGTGTTTTTTTTACCTGTGCGGCCGTGATTACAGGAACTTTACATTCTTACGGTATAGAGATGGGCCCTTTAGGGGGCGAGGGGGAGGTAAAATTAGCACTGAACCTATCTGCCAGGATGTTGGCAATATCAGTTGGTTCTGTATATTTAGTGCCATTGTGCTGTAACTCAGAGCAGATCTGAGTGTTGCCATTGAGATTCTTGACATAGCTGTAGAATGCTTTGTGGTTGTCTTTAGAATCAGTGGCGATTTTGTTTTCATAACTAGCTTTGGAGGATTTTATGAGTGATCTCCGTTTCTTACTGAGGCTGACAAGGGAATTCGTCCAGTCATGGAATTTTACTCTTTTTTTTTTTTTTTGCAACAGTTTCTTTCTTCTGTTGTAGAGTTTTTGTTTATAGCAGAGGACCACCAGATTGGCTTCCTTTTTTGGAGGATAGCATCTTGGCTCTGTTAGGTATAGCACGATCAATGCACTTGTGTGTGCTTATAAAGTGCATTTGTGTAGGATTCAGTCGTACCTCTATTTTCCGTCTGCATTGGTGTCATGAAGTTTGCCACTTCTGTCTTAAGAAGCATGAAGTTGACTTTGGAGAAATTTTATACAGTGGTTTCCCTAATTGGGGGGGGGGGGGTGGATGTCTAGGCTGATTAGCTTGTGGTTGGATCTGACCAACGAGGAATTGACCTCTGGTGTGGAACACCGGTCGCCCATGTTGGTAATGACCAGGTCTAGAATATTGCTGCCCCTGTGGGGTGTGGATAAGTTGATCCAAGGTGTTGGAATTTATGAATTCCAGAAAACGTTGAGAAAAAGAGTTGGTACGCGAGTTGTTTTCCCAGTTAATGATGGGGTAGTTGAAATCACCTATTAATTAGGGTGTTGGGTTGTACCCTAATATTTTCCAGTGTATCAAGAAATGAGGAGTGGGAATCCTGGGGCATGGTGGGGGATCTGTAGCAAGTTACAGTTTGGATTGCAGTCTTACCCAGAGTTTGTTGCTCTTGGATAATCTCGGATGCATTATGCTGAGCAACTTGCCTGGAAGTGTGGATATCCTTAATGAATATGGACACGCCTCCACGTTTAGTGTTTCTGTCCAGGTTAGGTGGCCGAAAGGTGTGATATGAATTATAGCCTGGTAATGCAGGAGCGCTCTCTGTAGCCTTGAACCAGGTCTCTCTCACTGCACAGATGTCAATGTTCTCCATTTTAAGGAGTGCCTCGAGTGAATGCATTTTGAGGTTTAGACTTCTAGCATTGAGTAGCATTACCCTCAGATTTTGCTTTGTTGTACCTGTTACGATGGCGAATTTGTCATTTGAACTTTGCCTAAAAAAGGCACTATAGGGGTGGCAAGAGCCTTAGCCAGTATCCGGAATCCAAAGGGCGACAGGTGCAGGCCATCTCTGGCAAAGCATTGTGGTCTGTCGATCATGTCATCCCAGGCAGACAGTTACTGGATTCCCTTAGAATGACATCAGAAGCTTAGCCAATTGTTGAAGTCAATCATTTTGCCCTTGTTTGTTTGTGTCTTTTGGCTTTTCCCAGTTGGGGTTCGCCACAGTGGAACTCTGGTCCGCTAATGATTGGCAGTTGATTTTTACGTACCGGCTTGCCAGGCCTGACGCACAACCTTCAACGAAGGTACGCCCATTCACGCACGTCTCCACGCAGAAGACGCTCTAGCTGAGAATCGAACCAGACAGCATCTTACTGTGAGGGGACAACGCTACCGCAGCACCACATTTTGTCTTTGTACTGTGTTATTATTCTGGGTGATGGCAGGATGCTTCTCAGGGCTAGGGTCATGCCTGCCTGGGCTACAGTATCGGAGAACTCCTTCATGTCTCTTTTCATGTAGTAAAGGGAAGTACATCTCAGGTCATTAACACCAACATGGACAATGACAGAGTCATATTTGTACTTGTTGTGGAGTGACCCGAGTGCGTGCGTTATGTGGTGGATCCTGGAACCCGACAGGCAGCTGACAGTAACTTTCTCCTTGTTTAGCCTGGTGAGTGGAACATCAGTGTGCCTGACTATAGAGTCACCTGTGACTAGAGTGTTGGGTATATTGTTTTGCCTTATGGGCTGTGGTTGAGTGGCACACTGAGTTGAGTTTGTGGGCTATTTGTCATTTGGGTTGTGTTGGGGGATGGATGTTGCATGCGTTTCTGCTTTGGAGGTCTCTGTTGCTTGAGTAGATTTTTATTGAGAGCTTCTGTGAATGTAGTTGTGTGTTTTGTGTTGCTATGTGTGTGTTTTGTTGGTGTAGATTTTGAGGGACTTTGTGATGAGTGTGGTATGGTGTGGTGCAAGTGTTTACCTTCTCTTGACTGTCTAGTCCAGTCTTGGGTGAAGAGAGCTTTGTTTCCAGTTTGGCTATATAAGTGCATCTCTCACAGGTTGTAGTGTTGGGTGGTAGGAGGAGAGGGTTGTCTGTGTACATGAGGCAATTGCTGCATTGCCCCAAGATGCCCAGATTCATCAGGTAGACAGGAGAAAACGCCGGGAGCTGACTCTTGTACATGCCTGGATAGGTACTTATTTATTAAGTACTAAAAACTGTTTTCCTCTAGACAGGTGAGGAAGGTTGAGTGCTGTAGTAATTTGTAGCTTATTTTAGTGCTTACAATGAGTTCTGAACAAGTGCTGAGCTCAAAGAAACAGATTTGAGTACTAAAACTAAAAACTGGGTAGTTCTAAGGAAAAATTTGAAGACGACACTTTATGGCACCGGGAATAGTTTAACCCTAGCCAAGTGGCGGTGCATAAAGAGTATATATATATATATATATATATATATATATATATATATATATATATATTTTTTTTTGGGATAGTAGCAAATGAGCAAACAGATTTAAGCAACTTAACCAATAAAAAGCTAAAAACTGAGCCCCGTTCCAGCAGTTTTGATCAGACAAGTTCTAACTGCACACTCCTGCCACTAGGGTGCAGGGGAACCTTCTCCAAAACAAAGATAGTCTGGATTAGTGCTCAAGTTATACAAACAAAACTAGATTCAGCAGGTCAGAATTTAGTCTATGCTACAGCCAACAAGGCGTACCAATTTCAGAAAGAAACAGTTCAAATAAGCAGACACAGTAAGCCTTTAACCAGAAATTCCCAGCCCAGAAGGGCAGAATCTGACCTCTGCTCCCACAAGAGTGCAGACCACAAACATTCTTAATGTAAAATAACTAGCCTTTAGCCCAAGTGCTTAAACCAGAACTAATACACTTTTAGAATAACAGATACGGAGCCTTCATTCAGCAATTCCCAATTTAGAAGGATGTAAGCTTCCTGTGCTGCTACAACAGTGCAGACCTTCTTAATGTAAAACAGCTGGTCTGAAGCCCAAGTGCTTAAACTGAAAGGCTTAGAATAACAGTTACAGTTTAATCAGGCTACTACCAAGCAGTAGTAAATGCAGCAGAATAAGTCCAGTTGAGTACTTTTAAGAAGAGGCAAATGCAAAATGAAGTGCAATTTTTGTTTTTATTTAGTAAAGTGCAAGGAGAGAGGTGGAAGGAGCAGAAGAAAAATTCAAGGTTAAGAACCTAAGTGTTGGCCTTCTCATATGTTCTCTGAGTGAACACCAGACTGGGAGGGGTGTCCCAGATCAAATTTACAGTAGGGGTGGGCAACTGGAAAGCCAACTATAGCAACTCTACAAGAATAGGATGGGAGGGAGGGGAAAAAACTGTTTCAGGACAGATGGGAAACCAAAAACAATGCCAGAAAATGTATAAAATAATTTCAGTCAGGCAAAATTTAAGACTATGCAGAACTCTGAAAAGTTAAAATGCCAAGAAATATACTTATCAATCAGCGATATATTTCCAGATTATTTGAGAATCACACCAGCCAGACCACCAGGAGTTTCCAACAGTGTATGCAAGAATTTACAAACAAACTATTTTTAAATCAGCAAGCCTTGAAGCAATCAGATAACACAAAAGCTGTTAGACCAGTTTTATAAACTCCACCTCAGAAATAGGGAGAAGCAGTTTCAGGACAGATGAGAAACAGAAAACAATGCCAGAAAATATGTAAAATAATTCAGTCAGGCAAAATTAAGACAATGCAGAACTCTGAAAGGTTAAAATGCCAAGAAATATACTTGTCAATCAGCAATTTATTTCCAGATTGTTTGAGAATCACACCAGGAGTTACAGCTTTCACTCAACAGAACTAACCCGGGTAATCTAGGCTGGGCAAGCTGATGCTGTCTGACCAGTAGCCTATTTTCCCAAGACTGATAGGCTTCATAGTGAGAACACAGTGGCCAGTAGAGGCACAAAGACCCCTTGCATTGTTAGGATGGGTACTTGGCGTAAATCCATGGTATAGGTTGTGTCCTCATCCAGCTTATCTCTGGCAAATTCTCATGTCCATTTTTTGTGACATTAGTAAATTGAGCATTTCAGCCATTTATTACACCATTGAGTGGCTAGCCCTGACACTGCGCAGTCTGTTATCCAATTTTCCTATGTAAAGTATACTGCACTTCCAGTTTATGACTAAAGTAGTTGGTCTACACAAGTCCTCTCCTGATGGCTATCACTTTGGTTCTGTGCTTCTGCCCACAACACCATCAGTTTTCAGGTGAGTTTGTGGAACCCCAGAGGAGCTCCACATAGGCATCGCCCTTTGGTAAGGATTGAACCCTGCACTTTGTGTTTAGTAGGCAAAGACATTATGCCAACCCTAAGGCAGAATCGTGTAGCAAGAATGTAGTGCAAAAAAAAGTACCCATCAGTCCTCACCATGAAGGCCAGTGAACTGACCTAAGTTTATTCCTGTTTCTGTTTCAATGCAAAAACTGTGGAATATGTTAACAATTTTTGGATCTAAATGATGTAAAAAAAACTACATATTTATATCGAGAGCTTTGACTTCATAAACATACAGCTATTGTGCTCTTTCTGTCAAGGGGAGATTGGATGTGCTCATTGGACCTCCAAGATGCTTGCTTGCATGTCAAAATTTATTAGAGGATCAGGAGGTACTTACTAGTAAAGACCAGTTATATTGCTTTCAAAACAGCGCTGGTGGCTGCAAACCATTACCTTAAAGAATTGCTAAGTATTTCTTTACTGTAACGTCTGGTTGCTAGTGGCTTCCATGTGGCAACAAAGTCCAGTTCAGGCAGTGGACCTGGGTCTTACAGGATCTTCTATTTATAGGAGTAGAGGTAGATCCACCCCCCCCCCCAAAAAAAAAAAAATTCCAGTCTATTCCTTCCCAGCTCTTAAACTTTCTGCGGTGCACTATAGAGCCAAAGACTCCTAGAGAGAATTTAGGGGCAGCTTTGGCTCATTTCTTTGCAATTTTCCCCTGAGTACCAGTCTTTCTAGTCGTAAATGTTTTGGATTGTTTGTTAGCCTCATTTCTGATGGCTGCTTTCACAACTGTGGCTCTTCAGGGGAATACTGATTAACTCATTGGAGAGTGGATCTAGATCCATTTCGCTTCCTTGTCAGGAATATATTGTGTTGCAGGAAGGATTTGCTTTGGTGGATTTTTCTTATGATTCTATTTAGAAGGGAAATAATTTTTGGGTCATAATTTGAAGGGTGCTTGCTTCTAGTGCCTTGAGTGTAAGGTAGGGTTCCCACATGGCTGGGGAGTCTGATTATTACTGGAGTCCAAGTTTGAATTAATGCGATAGAAATGACAGTAGTCTTGTTGGTCACACAAGGTTTGTGAATGTGGCCTCCAAAAGACATGAGTAATAGTTCAGTTAGGTTAAGCCTGTCTGTAGAATGATTTATCAGCAAACAGGTGAGAATGTGTCCTTACTGGCTGTGAAAAGAAGCAGCAAGACTTTAGAAATAGGCCATGTCTTGGCATCTTTTTTTTTGTCTCTGTTTGTATTACAGAGAATTGAATTGTCTGGGTGACCGTCTGAGTCATATACTCCTGGGTCTGCATGAATGGTGTCTCTTGTGGTGTTGGGGGAAGTCATACAGTCCCTCCTCTTACATTGGGAGAAACATCAGTGATCACTTTGCTTCTTTGCCCACTACCCAAGTACCCTCAGTTTTCTCTTGTTCCTCCCATGAAAGGGGCATCACTACATGAATGCCCTGACGAAGTCTCAGTCCAAGATCCTCCTTTATGCCCATATGTCTCATTGGGAGGCTTCTGTTGAAGGCCACATGCCTTGGATCAGCTATGATTTTGTTAATTGTGTTTTGGTGAAGGCTGATGAAATTTTCCCTGTTGTGGGACAGTTTACTGGATTCTGGTTATAATTTTCCTCTGTCAAAGACCTTTTGCCATTCAGGAGTGATTCATCCTTTCTTGTATACCCTCAAATTAATGTTGTGATTCTACCAGTTCCCAGCCTATCCTGCTTTGCTTCCTTGCCAGTTGGGATTGTTTTTATCCTTAGAGGGTTCCAGAAGGCATCTCATCAAAACACTTGTGACAAGCAGTGATGTATTACAGTTTCGGCAGTTGATGGGAACTGGGATCCTTTCTCAACTTATCTGACATTTAATCCTTGATTACTTGTCTGAGTTGTTTGAAGTGGGCCTTAACCATACTTCCATATCTGGTATCAAGGTGGTAACAGCTTTGCTCAGGGCTTGCCAGGTCTTTTTAAGAATAATCTCCGATTAAGTGCCCTGTTATACTACATAATAATTTTGCATTTACTTTGCTTCACTTTGAGGCAGCAGATACTGTGACATTTTTTGCTTTGGAAAGGTTTTTTTGGTTGCAGTTATTTCTTTTGCCCATGTCACAGAATACTCTGCCTGATAAGTTTTCCTTTCTTAACTCATGTTCTTTGGGTATGTGGTTTCCTCCATTCCTTGTCCAACATTTCTCATTAACTTGACTGAGAAGAGTGTTCATTTTGCTGTTTTTTTTCTCTGCAGTATTTCTGTCAAATGGAATGTATTCCTTATTCTGAGGATGCTTACAGGCTGTCGAGATGCTCTATCCTGTAGGACAACTTCCTGTGTCATCTTTTCCTTTCCTAAAGTATGGAGGGTAAACAAGTTCCTAAGGAGGAGTTTTCCAACTATTTCTCCAGTTACTTATTGTTTTGCTACAGTACCTGTGCTAAGACTTTGACCGATACTTCCAGGGTCATTATACAATGGCATTTGCCACTTTGATGACTTTTTTATTCATATTGTTTCAGTGGATGATGTCCTTCAAGGATGCATCTGCAGTCTTTACAAATGGGTTGTCCTGTCGTCAGGCAGCCCTTCGGTCGGCCGGATTCCAAAGTCTGGGTCTGGCTTCGGCTGGTGTCGCACTTCACCCGACGTCATTGCGGCAGTTATTCGGGTATAAAGGCATCAGCCGACGCCATTTTCCTCAGTCTTTCTTGCCGCGTGGCGCCCGAAGCAGAAGCTGTTCGCAAGTGCCGGTCGGTCAGATCCAGAGATTACTACTACCGAATACTTCTTCGAAGACTTCTATAAAGCTAAGTACCCCGTTGGGGACTCTTTCTTGCCTCAGCCGATGTCAGAGAAAGTTAATAACTGTTTATCTTGTGGGAAACAAATACCTCATAAAGATTTCCACTCTTATTGCATACATTGTTTAGGCCCAGACCACGACGTAGCAGCTTGTCTAGCCTGTTCTTCTTTTAACCGACGGACGCTTAGACGTCGGTCGGACTTTGCTGAACAGATATTGGGCTCTGATTTTGCCTACATTATGCCGTCGGATCCTCCGACTACGCAAATTACTAAAAAACGCAAAGAAAAGGACCGACACTCGCGGTCCGCGGTTTCGGCCGAAACCGCGGTTAAGCAAACCACGAGTGTCTCGGTTTCGGCCGAAACTGAGCAAGCGGTTCTTTCTTCAGCCGATAACTTGCCTTCCACCGAGGCCTCTTCTAGCCTGGTAGAGACGGCCTCTGAAATCCAACCTTCTGTTGCGGTTTCACAGGATTTATCAGACACCATTCCCCTGGATGTTTCAACCCCTGCACGTGGAGCTGCTAGGCCTCCTCCAGCTATGTCTATTAAGGCCTTTGCCAGGGCTAAAGCAGCCAAAACAACAAAACCTGTGCCTGCCAAGCCCCCTTCTCACAGGCCCAGCACCAGCTCCCACATGCTTTCTTTGGCTGAGGATCTCATATCTTTAATCCGTGGAGCCCAGCCTCATCCTGACAGGGCCTCTCTCCCTCCTCCAGAAAAGAGACCTAGAGCAGAGCCCCCTGAGCCAGTATCCGCAGATGATTCTTCTGATGACTCTGAACATACAGACCCTCCTGAGGCTTCTTATTCCCCTTACGAAGATTCTGATGCTGAGGAGTCCATCCCTTCAGCCTCTCCTCCTGAGGAATTTTCCTTTGGGGAAACCTTGCATGCTATGAGGGAACAATTTCAGTGGCAGGGCCAAGATTTCACAGACTCTAGAAAGAGGCTTAGGACCTTTCTACATTTGCCACAACATAGACCTTTAGCTATACCTCCAGTTCTTTCTGTTGTTGATGATGCATTTAATGATGCTTGCGCTACTCCTGATTCTTTACCTCCGGCTCCTGTTAAGCCCGATAGGTACTACAGGGTCCCGGACACTCATCACCATTTCTATAAGGCTCCTGTTGCAGATCCAGAGACTATATCCCAGGGTCCTAAAGCTGTAGCAGCTACTTCTTCTAAAACCCCTCCCTCTGAAAGGGAATCCAGGTCCTTAGAGATGGGGTAAAAAGTTTACACCTCTGCTACTTTGTCAGCTAGAGCTTTGAACTGCCAATTTCATATGATTCAATATCAAGAGTTTATGCTTGACCAGTTGACTAAAAGCTGTCCTCTGAAGAATCTTTAGATAAAAGTATGTTCAGGAAATGGTACATAACATACAGCAGGTTAGTAACCATTCTTTAAAATGTGGCTATGATGCACTGGAGGCTTCCTTTAGATCAGCCATGACTGGCACAGTTATTAGGAGGCATGCATGGTTGAATGAACAGGCATTACCAGACCATGTCAAATCAAAGCTTTTGGATGCACCTATGGACAACGTCAATTTATTTGGTTCCCCTGCACAGCAGGTACTAAAAAAGATGGAAGAGAAAGCAAAATCTGTGCAAACAGTGAAAGATTTCCTACAAGTTCAACCTCCAAGGTTTAGCAGGAACTGGCCCTCCAAGAACTGGTCCTTTCCGGAATCCTCTAAGCCACAAAGAGGCAGGAATAGGCGCACTAGAGGCAGAAACCAATCCAGGGGTGCCTACAGGGGTCGCCAATGGCATGGTAACAACCAACGAGGCACGGATACAGCCACCACCACTACAACAACTCAATCTCAGTGACTTGGCGGTGGTACCGCCTACCAGGGAACAACTACAAGCACCCTTGGGCGGAAAGCTAACATTATTTTCAAGAAACTGGCACTGCATTACAAGAGAAAAATGGATTTTGCAAACTATAGACCAAGGTTACAGGTTCCATTTCCATACTCTACCAGAAAAGAAAGGAATGCCAAACCTACCACCTACTCAAAAGACAGAAGCTATACAGCAAATATCTCAATTATTAAAAATGAGAGCTGTGGCAAAGGTACCATCTATGGAACAGGGAAAGGGATTCTACTCAAGACTCTTCCTGGTACCAAGGAAAGAAAACAAATGGAGGCCTATTCTAGACCTGTCCGCTTTAAACACATTCCTCATTGTTCCCAAATTCAAAATGCTGACCCTACAGCAGCTTCTTCCCATGCTGGGCAAGGAGTCTTGGCTGGTAACTCTAGATCTCAAGGAGGCATACCTGCACGTCCCCATAAGACCAATTTGCAGAAGATACCTCAGATTTCTTGCAGGATCAGAGCATTATCAATTCTCAGCATTGCCTTTTGGCTTATCTACTGCGCCCAGAGTGTTCACGAAATGCCTGGCATCAGTTATAGCTCATTGCAGACTTCAGGGGATTCAAATCTACCCCTACCTGGACGACTGCCTGATACAAGCGGACAACAAAAACAAACTAGCAGAAGACTTACAAAGAGTCATCTACCTGCTGCAAGCCCTGGGATATACAGTCAATACAGAAAAGTCAAGGCTGATTCCATCCCAAAGAATAACCTTTCTGGGTGCAGAACTGGACACATCAAAACAAATGGCATTCCTAACTGCAGAAAAGAAAGAACAACTTCCTCTCTACTTCTTGGCATTAACAAAGCAGAACCATCTGACTGCAAGAAAAGTGTTACAAGCTCTAGGCTTCATGGCATCCTGCATAATACTGGTCCCTCATGCCAGGCTGCATATGAGAAAGCTACAGTGGTACCTAAAGAATTTGTGGTCCCAGCACAAGCACAGCCTAGAAACCAAAATTCCAATGATCCCATGCCTGAAACAGGAGTTCCTATGGTGGGCTCAGGCCTGCCAATCAAACACAGGATTGCCCTTCTGCAAAAGTCAGCCGAGACAAACCATCACGACAGATGCCTCAGACCTCGGATGGGGGGCACACATGCTGGGCAAGTGCATTCAAGGCCTATGGACTCAAGACCAGCTGCATCTGCACATAAATCTAAAAGAAATGATGGCAGTGAAATTGGCAATCCAGGCATTCAGACCTCTTCTCCAAGAAGGCCAGTTGATGATAAGAACAGACAACACCACAGTTATGTGGTACATCAACAAACAGGGAGGCACACACTCATACCCTCTATGCCGGCTGACACTCGACCTATGGGATGTGGCTCTGAGCTGCAACATTCAGTTACAGGCAATTTATGTACCAGGGAAGGAAAACATTCTAGCAGACATATTAAGCAGAACTACAACAGATGCCCACGAATGGATGCTGCATCCGGACATCTTCAAAACCATCACAAGAAAATGGGGATTACCACAAATAGACTTGTTTGCATCCCCATTCAATCACCAGTTGAAGAAATTCTGCACAAGGACTTACCACCCACTTGCTTGGAAGGTGGACTCCCTTTCTTTCAGTTGGAAAAGCCTGACAGCATATGCATTCCCACCACTTCCTTTGATGCACAAGGTGCTTCTGAAGATCAAAGAGGAACATCCGAGGATCATTCTGATAGCTCCAAACTGGCCAAGGCAACATTGGTACCCACTTCTGAGGAGCATGTCCAGGGAACAAATATGGACGCTGCCCCTGATCCCTTTACTGCTAACACAGAACAACTACAGCATCCTGCATCCAAGTCTAAAAACTCTGCAGTTAACTGCCTGGAACATTACATAACAGCAATTAACCCGAATTTATCCCAAAGGGTTAAAGACATAATACTGGAGGCTCGTAGACCTTCCACAAGAAAGAATTATGCAGCAAAATGGAAAAGATATCTCATCTGGAGTACTGCAAAGGGGCAAGATGTGACACTGGTGAACATAGCCAACATCCTGGAGTACTTGGCAGAGCTCTACCATACAGGCCTGTCCTATTCTTCCATCAAGATACATGCATCAGCTATTTCAGCAGAATACAGCTTGGATCCTCCTGTCTTCGCATCCTCTGCTCAGACAGTTTCTGAGAGGAATTAAAAATGTAAAACCTCCCAGGAAACCTTCATTGCCAGCATGGGACTTGAATTTTGTACTAGAAAAGCTGACTCTTCCTCCTTTCGAACCAGCAGCAACAGCAGAATTACAATACTTATCCTGGAAAACTGCCTTCCTGCTAGCAGTAACTTCAGCAAGAAGGGTTTCTGAACTACAGGCATTAATGGCAGTGCAGCCCTTCCTGATCTTCCATCAAGACAGAGTGTCCATGAGAACAAATCCTACATTTATGCCTAAGGTGGTATCCAGAGTTTCTTTAAATCAGGCTATCCACCTCCCTACATTCTTCCCCAACCCACAGAACAGGGGAGAAAGGCTCTTACATACCTTGGATGTACACAGACAATTACGCTACTATCTGGACAGGACAAAAAACAATAGAAAGACTGACCAGCTTCTGGTAGCGTATGCAACAGGGAAGGAAGGAAAACCAATTTCTAAACAGACAATCTCCAAATGGATAGGAAATTGCATTAGATTTTGTTACTCCTACCATGGAAAGAAAACTCCAGAGAACATCAGGCCTCACTCCACAAGGGCTACAGCCACTACCACAGCTTTCTTATGAGGAGTGGCTACCAAGGACATTATAGAGGCTGCTACTTGGACCTCCGTGCATACATTTGCCAAGCATTATAACTTACCTCTATACTCTAGATCCCGTGCTGGTTTTGCCACTGCTTTTTTGCAAGGGATCCTAACTACACCATAATCTTTTCTCTTTACCTCCTCCCCTAGTTTAGTTATGGTATTCTACCCATTTGTAAAGACTGCAGATGCATCCTTGAAGGACATAGTACAGTTTTGTACCTACCATAAATGTAGATATCCGAGAGGAATGCATCTGCAGTCAGGATTACCCACCCTCCTTCCCCTCTGAGGTACTCCTAGGGTATTTACCAATCTTCAGCTAGCTTGGGGGGGGATCTATTATGGTGTATTTGTTTGTATATATGTACATACATGCTTATTTCGCGTGTTTGCTCTCTACTATTTGGAAACTTTGGCATTTATCCAAATTTAGCCATCCAAGAGGGCACCTGGCATCTGGGGCAAGAAACACTGAGGAAAATGGCGTCGGCTGATGCCTTTATACCCGAATAACTGCCGCAATGACGTCGGGTGAAGTGCGACACCAGCCGAAGCCAGACCCAGACTTTGGAATCCGGACGACCGAAGGGCTGCCTGACGACAGGACAACCCATTTGTAAAGACTGCAGATGCATTCCTCTCGGACATCTACATTTATGGTAGGTACAAAACTGTACTTTTGTGCTGCAGCAGCCTGTCTTCTACTGAGCACACACTCTTAAAAATTTTGAAATCATCTGTGATTTCCTAATCCAGGCTTTCCTGCTGTGCTGCTTTAATAAAACTGAAGTTCCCATAGTTACTTGCAGTGGAGATCTGTTTAGTTTGGTCTGCCTCAACACTTCAGCTGCAGGATGCTTCTCACTATCCTATCTCATTTTTCTCCTGTCTTCCTCACTTTGGTTTTACTCCTGTCTATGTCACTCTAAGTTCAGTTATTTCTGTAAAGGTATGGTGAGAAAGGATGGACATCTCCAAAGGGGAGTAGCTTAAGTTTGTATTTTTCTGTGTTGGGCAGGTCTGAGGGCAGGGATTACCACCTGGGTAGAACTTGATTGGCTAAGTACAGTCACAATGGTTTTGTAGTTAGAACATCTTCACACTGATCAGTGTTATGGTGAGTATGCCTGTGTTCTGTTTTCTTCCTTAAAATGAAAAATATATAAAAGTTCCCGTCTTCTTTGCAGTTATCTTTACCAGAAAGACTTCTGAACTGCAAACCTTGATTTGTTAATATTTTTCATAGCTTAGACAGTCTTTTAGAATCAGTCCATCATTAAGCCATGTGGTGGTTTGTGATGTTTAGCTAAACCAGTCTGTCCAGCTTTCAGGCTTGTCTGCAAAGTGCCAGCATAAAAAAAAAAAAAAATGTTTTCAATGCTTTAAGATTTTGCTTGATAACTCAAATGCGTTATCTGATTAAGTAAACCTGTGGAATAGGCTGCCTAGCTGTTTTTACTTTTCCTGAAGGGTAGGCAGGGACACCCAGTTACTAAACAGGCCATTTCTGTTTGACCTTTTTATTATGACATATGCATTAAATCTTTAATGGGTAGAATCCATTCCAGAACTTAAGCAGTTACTGACGTATTTATTAAAAAGGTAATTTCTATTCGGCCTGTTTACTAGGCTGCTACCTGAATCCCATTTACAGATGTGTCTTAGTATTTTAAACTGTGTATCCAGGCTAAACATAAAATGTATTTGATTAGTTACTCTTCAGGACAGCTTTTCTCTCAATTTCTTTGTTATCTCTCTTTGAGAATCGTTCATGGGACAGAGATTATTATGACCACAATCCAGTTGTATGAGCATACTTAAAACAGTAGATGGTTGAGTAACAAGCTTATTTTTTTTTTCTTTTTGTCCATGCACCTGCTGACAATTGAGCCTCCCTATCTGGACTCTGGTTACTTTTTAGAGCCATGTAGGAAGGGGGGGGGGATTATTTGTGTGGACGTGAGGGTTGCTTTTGTCCTAGCAGAGGATATTTGTCATATGGCCTAACCCTTCCCCTAGGCAGGAGGTTGTGTGACCCCCATCTCTGTGAGATCTCCAGCACCTTCCACTATGCATCTGCATGCAGTTGCTTGATGAAGACATCTGCCAGTTCGTGGCTTCATGTGCCAAAGGCAACAAATACTACCCCAGATCATGGGCCCACCTTCTTCTTTGAAAGAACTGCTGTAATCCCCGACCAGCTCTGTCCCTACCCACCCAGGATGGTCACAACCATTCTCCTTTTCATCTTCATCAAGTGTTTGGTCTACTAGCCAGCCTAGGGTCCCTTGGGCCTTAGTCGGGACTTTATCTGTCAGTACCATTGGGGAAGCTAATAGCAGGCTTATTATTTATGTATTGTTTTACACACTGTTTGTTGATTAGCAGCCTTCTCCCTGCCAACTGACTCGCTCGTTCTGACATCTCCAAGGGAGAGTCTGCCTAGCGGGCCCATGGGGGGTTGTTCAGGGGTTTTCTGTGTATGTCCCTTTGTTCCTGTATGTGCTGAACTGAGCAGGTGATGGATGTTCAGTGGAATGACTGTACTGAATATCTGTCACTTCCATATGGGAAGCCCCTCCCCCTGACTTAGAAGCAGCGAAGTAAGAGAGATGGTTTCTCTGGTCTCCAGCAGGGGAATTACACTTCCCTTTGTGATCCCCGGGAGAGGTGGTTGAGCCACTCCCCTCACTCCTGTCTGTTTTTGTTCTCAAATTTGGACTGAAGGGATGCCATTCTAGGAGTTATCCAGGGCATCAGGTGAGGTAGCAGCAGCTCTGTGTTGATTGGAGCATAAAAGCCTAAAATTAGCCAAGACGTTATATGCTTCTTTGAGTCTTTCCCAAAATACTTGTTGCGTTACGTTTGTTCATCCCCTTCCCATCCTTTAAGAGAGAACTGTCAAAACAGGAAGTGACTTTTTGTTTAAGTAGCTGTAATCGCTTTAATGGTCATTGCTTGTTACTGCATGGTCTTGCATTGATTATGGACGTCCCAGTGTTAAAAAGATTGGGCCAAGGGATTAACTTCTGTCTGCAGCTGAATCTCAGTCATAGCAATACCTCCTGCAGCCCTAATACTGTTATTCTATAATACTGTTTTAGTGAATCTGTTTGCACAGTTGTACATTGTAATGCTTCCTTATAGAATGTATTCACAGGTAACATACTACTATTTATGTGGTGACCACACTTATTCTGCAACTGAGCACACTTTTATCTTGTAAGTGAGCTCAGTAGATATAGAATACATGCACAGGTAACATATTAATATGTCATTAATTAGTACACGTGATAAACTCTGGAGTAGTGAGAGCACTTATCTGTGGACACCAGGGACTTGATGTCCTTCCCAAAAGACTCGAGGGCACAGAATATCATAACCAGAGGTTGCTCAGTCCCGTTTCTGTCTTACCTCCTCGCCATCACAAAAGATCCCAATGTTTCACCCGCCCAAAGAAAATCAGCACTTTTAGAGGCAAAAGTAGCTGCTAGACAGTCAAGTCATCTAGGAGATCACACCAGACGAACATGGACACGGAACTTGAGATTCTTTTTGCTGCCAAAGAATGAGGACCTCAGGCAAATTTTGGACCCAAGCCATAAATTAGTATGTCTTACAGACTTAGTTTTGGATAGGCATGGTGCAGTCCATTTTCCCATTATTGAGAGAGAGGACAGTTGAATGTGCTCAGTAGACCTACAGGATGTGTTCTACCACATAATGATAGACAGGCACTCCAGAAGGTTTCTACCCTTTTGATTAGGAGCCAGTAATTTCCACTTCAGAGCTCTGCCCTTTGGTTTCTTTACAGCCCCCTTGGGTGTTCAGTAAGTATATGGCAGTGGCGACAGCTCACCTGTGAGTGTTACTGTAGTTGAATGACTGTCTCAACACTGTTCCCACCATGCGTCTTCTTAGCCTTGCAAAGGGCTCCTTGCTCCAAGTTTGCTGAGAATTAGACATCACGGTGAACTTGTCAAAGTCCAAGTTCCTGCCTGTTCAGGCAGTAGAGTTTATAGGAACACACCTGTGTATGAAGTATCAGATAGCAAGACTACCAGGGGGCAGGATTGCCACCTTCCATAGACAAGTCCCAAACATTCTTTCCAGTCAGAAGCCCGCAACAAGGATGATTCTTCACCACCTAGGATCTGTGGCTGCTTCCATGACCCTGGTCCCTCTTACCAGGTATCACATGAGAGTTTTTCATTTTACACTTTCAGTTCAGTGATCTGTCAGACATCAACCTATAAATGTGTGCTTCTCATGGACATTTGCAGAATGCACATGTGATGGTAGCTCAAGTCACCAAAGGTCTCCCAAGGTTGTCCCTTTTTTTTTCTTCCTCTTCCCCAAGCCATGGTGACGATGGAAGCCGTCCAGCTAGGGTTGGTGGGGGTGCTTTATGGGACACTTTTCAAGGTACATGGATGGTTTGTTCCCTTATGAGATTAGTCTTCATATCAGCATTCTGGAGATGAGGACAGTCCTCTTAGTGTTGCAGGCATTCTGGAACAGTCTACCTCTGGGTGTGACATGTTATTAGTGTGGTGCATCAACAAGCCAGGGGGAACATATTCATACCAGTTAGTATAAGAGACTGTGAGAATTTGGCAATGGGCAATATCCTCCCACCTTTTTCTAGTAGCGACTCATGTCCTGGGGGAGTCCAGTGATCTGAAGTTGTCTTTTCCATCCATTCCTCATCTGATGGGTCTCAGATCTGGGTACGGCCACGTCCAAGCTTTGGATCTGATGCTTGCACTCCCCCCTACCCGTAATACTTGTGAGAAGTGCAAACTACCTCAGATCTCATTTGCCAGTATAAGGGCTTGATGGATCTTGGTACTCAGGGGGAAAAAGGATTTTTTTTAAACCAGAACATCAGATGTTTATTATAACCGTTCCTCAGCTGGTAGGTCTTGTATCCGCCTCAGACAGTCTGTAGACTTTAGGCTCTGCAGCTCAAGCTCCTCCCTTTACCCATAATCACCCATCTATCTTGAGATACCTCAGATCTTATTTGTCACATAAGTGATAAGACATGGTCTCACAGCTCAAGTAGACTAATTTAGATAAGTGTATTTTTTTTTTTTTTTTTTTACAATTTTCCCTACAGTTTTATGTATTCCCCCTTTCTGTAGGATAATCCTTTTCTATTCCTTCCCTGTAAAATAAATTAAAATAAGATATATTTATATTTTATTTTACTTGCCCTGTCTTTTCGGATTTAGCATTTTGGGCCTTAAGCCCTTGCGTTTGTTGTGACTACCCCTGTAGTACTTTGTACACTTACCATTGTTGGTATTTGGTTTCCCTTACCTATAATTAGGCAATAATGCTTACCATTGTTGGTATTTTCCTTTTCCTACTGTCAGAAAAAACTACTGGTTGTAAAAAGTGTTCCTCTTGCAGACACAAAATTACAAATTCTGACAGTCCTTGTCAATGTGTCTGTTGCCTGGCTCCGGGCCATCTTAATGTTAATTATGTTATTTGTTGTAGCGTCAGTAACAGGGCTTTGGTCAAGAGAAGGAATTTAAACTAAAAAAAAAAAAAACACTAAAAAATACCACTGGAACAGCGAATAGGCTGGAAATTCTTTACCTCACAAGTCGTAACTGATACCTCAGCTTTTCACCTTCAACAGATATAGTACAACAAACACATCCACTTTTAAATACATATCAAAATCCTTAACAGCCAATTCATTTAATTTAATTAAATTAATCCAGATTAATTTAACACAATACCATATTTCTTTATATATATCTACACAAACACATCCAATTTTATACATATCCTGAAACAACCATAACCATTACATAAAGCATATTTGAATTCTTCTTCTTTCGGCTTTTCCCGGTTAGGGGTCGCCATAGTGGATCATCTGTCCGCTCATGATTGGCAGTGGAGTTTTTACGGTGTCGAGTTGCCAGCCCGGTGCCCAACTTTCCACAGAAGGCACACACTCACACCTAGGGCCAATTTAGAGTGTCCAATCCACTTACTGCATATCTTTGGGATGTGAGAGGAAACCAGATCACCCGGAGGAACCCACGCGACCACAGGAAGGGCATGCAGACTCCGCACAGGAGGCACCCCAGCCGAGAATCGAACCAGAGAACGTCTTGCTGTTAGGCGGCAATGCTAACCGCTGCACCACCGTGGCTGCCACATAAAGCATATTTGAAATAATTTTAAATATTAAATAACATTTATTTATATAACTTCATTAACCTAACTTTATTTGCCCCAACTACTTTTCAAATAAAAAAGGCTTACCTAATACACTAAATTGACCTCCAAATTGAGACCCCTAGGTGACCATGTTGTAAAGTTTAAAATGAACTTGAACTAAGAATACATTAATCCTGAAAGGTCTTTTTCCATTTTCTACTTCATCTGTCTCTGCAGCTCATTCTTCATCCAAGAAATCTTCAAGAGAAGCAGCAGAAAAAAATGAAATAGTCAAGGAAGAGCTCTTGAACACTCACCTCCATCAACTTCTTCAGGCTCCGCCTGAGAAAGTTGCTAAAATGTCAATCTGCCCACCTCCAAGGGCTTGACTCAGAAAACTAAACCTCTGGATCCAACTGAGTCCACGTTTAAGTCACCCAAGATTTTCACTGGAGCCAGTCTCTGAAGCTTCACTTTCCCTTCCTTCAAGACACTTCTCAAAGAGCTTCCCATCCATAATCAACGTTGTTTTCCCTCAGGTCATCCAGGAGTCTGTCAGAAGCTGATGTGGATAGGATGATGAAAAAAATTCTCAGAACTCACATTCAGTTAGGTGTATTACTGTTTCTGTCTAGAATTGGACTCGAGCTTTTCCACAACACATTGCCAATCTTAACTGCTACTTTGATCTGTCTGGTGCTTTGAGTTTTCAGACCTAGGAGTTTTGAGTATGTCTGTGTTGGAGCTTAAGAAATTGCCTTTCTTTGACTCTGACAATTTCTCTGACAGGTTTGACATTTTTGGATCCAGATGGATCTCATGGCTATAGCGTCATTGCTGGATTTGGGGGGCTATGATTGACTCGGATGCTCTAGGAGCCATCTCTCCCTCTTGAAGCTTCGGCACTGGACAGCTAGACTCTGACCTCTGCATTTAGCATGGTGCCTGAGGGGGTCTGATTTCAGCTCTCACAAGCTTCTTTGGATCCAGTATGGGCGAAACTGAGGTCCCTTATGGCTTCAGTTTTTGAGGTAATGGAAAGAGCTTTCTTCTCTTCAGTGGAAAAGACATCCTTCATTCCCTCTGGTCCACTGTACACTCAGCTGTCTACTATGGAAGCTTTTACATCCTCTCTCATGGGGACAGCTGGTCCTGTCAAGTCTTGTGACTGTCCTCATTCAGCATACTACTGGCACTTCTGAGTCCTCTCTGGAACCTTCCACTGAAGAGCTCCTTCAGAAGCAGACTTGTAAAAGGAAACACCTAGACTAGCCACAAGAGTCATTAACTGAAGACAGTGGCTTTGAGGAGGGAGAAGGGACCCTAGATCACCACTTGAGAACATTTCTTTTGGAGAGCTACTCTAACTTTTGAAACAGAAATGAGGTTGATCTTCTCTGCCCCCCCTTCCCAAGAGGAGTCAGTGTTCTTGAGGCTTTCAGAGCTGGCAAGTCTATGATTTGGGTAGTCACCCCAGCAGATGAGATGATAGACCTCATCTCCTGCCAGGCTTGGAAGGATCCCATCACCAAACCCTGGATAGAATCTCTCTACACTGAAAGATGGGGCTGATTGGAGCAAGGGTCCTCTTGTGGATGCTAAGATGGTTTCAGTAGCCACTAAGAAAGAGCTAGTGGAATATCGTCGTAATAGGTAATCTAGGGCTTTGGACAGTTTCAGGAGCATGTTTGTGTCGGTGACCATTGCCATCAAGTCTCTGAATTATTTTGTACATATTAAGATATTTCAGAGGAAATTGATTCAGCAGTTTTCCAGTACCCTCCCCGGGTCCATGTCTGCAGAGAATAAGAAAATAGTTTCTTTGCAACTGACCACCCTCTTGTCTTTATCTGGTGCTTCCATGAAATTGATCTCTCATTCCTCAGAGAACCTGCAGAGGGGTGGCTTCAGGCTTAACTATTGGAAGGCATGCTTGGATGCACCTCTGTGATTTTGTGGAGCATCTCAAGTCTTTGTTCATTAGTTCACTTTTTGTTTGCTTCACCTTATTTAGCCCTCTGCAGGAGTGAGCAAGAGGAGAGGATGCTTTCTGATATAGGAATCTGTTTTTCTGTTTTTCAGAAGACCTTTTTCTGGAACCAAAGATGTGGTAGAAAATTGTGGTTCAGAAAGTCATGAAGTACTTCCCAAGACTGCTGTGGAGAGAGATTCTCTTGCGGCAGGGTGGGGGTGGGAGGATGGAGTTTAATGGGACACCCCACTGTCGCAGCAGGGGTGGCCTGCATAAACCAGGGCGTCAGAGCCCCTTCTTTGGGAGAAGTCCTTAGGTGTCCCTGAAGGGTTACTCAACTGCTGCACACGAGAGGCAGTCAGGGGATACCTGTCCCTTGCACCCACAAATCTGAGTAGCCATTACCAAAGTTTCTTCAGTGCAGAATATTATATACAGAGGATATTGCATACTATTTTCCCCAAAATGTAACAAAACAATTCCCTACCTTTCACCCAGTCAGAGGAGAGCTGCAGGTACAGAAATTCAAAAGCTGCTTGACAAAAAAAAAAAAAAAAGTAGTCATCCAAGCAGTTCTACCAAACCAACAAGGATCAGGAACTTGCTCAACATTTTTTTAGCGCCAAAGACCAGGGGGCTAAGACCAATTTTGTATCTCACCGATTTAAATCATTTTGTGAAGCACTTAAAGTTCTGGATGGTCATAGTTTAATCCAGCCTGCCTCATTTAAGGAAGGTTGATTGGATATGCTCTATAGATCTTCAAAATATACAGGTACTGTTGGAGATATCTACACTTCCGGCTGGGAGCCATTCACTTCCAGTTCACAGCACTGCCCCTTGGTCTCACCACAGCCCCCAGGGTGTTCACTAAATGCATGGCAGTGGTTGCAGCTTGCCTAATACTGCAAGGATTCCGGGTGTGCCCATATCTTGATGGCTGGTTCCTATGGGATGCCACCAAGTATCTCCTAATTCAAGACAGGGTCAGTTACTTCATCTCTGTCAGCTGAACATTACTGTAAATCTCTCCAAGTCTTAACTTTATCCACCGCAAACTCTGGAGTTTATCAGAGTCTGTCTAGATACCCTGGCACAAGTATCAAGCCTGCCCTAAGCAAGATTGGAGACTTGTAAAAGAAACTGGCATTACACATCCTTCATCTTCATTCACCTCTGGCCAAATTAATTCTACAGCTACTGGGTTCGATGGCAGCCTACATAGCCCTGGTCCCTGTGGCACTCTTTTGTATAAGTGTTACAGTGGACTGTAGTGGTACAGTGGTCAGTAAGACATCAGCCAGTGACATCTCCCATTCGCATCTCAGGTGTCTGCAGACATCACATAGCATGGTGGATTCATGCAGAGGAAGTTTCTCAGGGCATCCTTTCACTCTTCCCTCTCCCAAAGGCCACACTGATTACTATTGCCTTCCATCTGGGGTTGGGAGTATTACTTTGGAAGGAATCCAAGCCACGTGGTCCCAGGCAGAGGCCAATCTTCACAACCTATTCTCTAAACGAGAGCATTCCTTTTGGCATTGCAGGCATTTCAAGATTTTTTTCCCCTGTATAAATGATTGCAGTTCAAATGAACAACATGTTGGTGGTCTGGTACATCAACAAAAAGGGGAATCAAATCTTATTCTGTTTGCATGGAGGTAGTGAGATTTGGGCAATAGGCAGTCTCTCTCTGCGTGCTAGCAGACAAACTGAGCAGGTCCTTCATACTGCCTCATGAGTGGTCTCCGTCATTCTGTGGTGGAAATGATTTTTCACCGGTGGTGTCAACCCTTCTGTGACCTTTTTGGTCGTCACCCCCCCAGTATCAAGTGCAGCAGGTTTTATACTACTGGTATGGTTACATTTCTGTGTAATTGTACTCTGTAGCATAGCTGTTTAGCTGGCTGTGACTGATTTCTGCAACCATCTGGATATACAAAGTTGATGTAGGTGTACTTTTTTGCACTTGATCTGTTTTAGTGATGGTTAATAACTGTACTGCATTTATTTATTTGTTTCACTGAATATTGATTGAATATTGGTGGTCTCTGTCTGCAGTTTGTTTCTGCACCCCCATCCACACAACTGTTGTATTCTTAAACTTGGTGGCTTTGGAATTGCCCGCCCCTACTGTAAATTTGTCTTTGGACACTCCTCTTAGCCCCATCTCATTTGCTCACTCAGCTGAGTACAGTGAGATCATTTGGGAAGGACAACCCTCTTGCTCTTTGATTTTGGAAGGTCCTCCCACTCCTGTCTCATCAGCTGTGTTACTGTGTACAGAGAGAGCATTTGGTAAGGGCAACCGCCTTCTAGGTTCATAGGTAAATACTAGGCTATCTGCCCTAGGGCATTTATAAGCCTAGCCAGAGTGTATTTGGCTTCCACCTCCCTATTAGTTTAGCCTACTGTGCCTCTGTAAAGTAGGTCACAGAAGGTACCCTTTTAAGATTAGTTTACTGTGCCTCTGTCTAGCAGGGACACAGAAGAGATCCCAGGGGTGAATTTGCGATTTCCCATCCACGCGTCCAGATTTCACTTGGAGGATCAGCGAGGGGCTATGGCTAACATGAATTGAGATTCTATTCCAGAGTGAAGGGAGCCTCTGGGAAATGAATCTGTCCCTCCAGCATGTCCTATTTATTTTTGTGCTGAGGTTTAGGTCCCTGGAGCGTGTAGCTCTAAGGGACTTGGATTTTTTGAGGTGGAGCATGTCCATTAATTCTGGGTTTGACATGGCTTTGTACGTCAGGCATAGATCGTCTCTGAGTAGGCGGTAAGCAACTGAGTAGAGCTGGAGTTTCTTTAGTTGAGCTGCATTGGACATCTGTTTGTAGCCCATGATCCTCTTGGTGAGGTACTTTTGGGGTCTCTCTAGTTGCTGCAGGTGTCTGGTAAGGTACATCCCAAAAGGGGCATTGTATTCAATTATGGGCCTGATGAGTGACGAGTAGAGGGGCACAATGACCTCTGTTGATCTAGATGCGAACCCTTTCATGATAAGGTGGGCTATATAGAAGGTCTTTCTAACCACTTTGGCAACGTGATTATCAAAGGAGAGATTATTGTCTATGTTGGTCCCCAAATCTCTAATTACTTCTTCCGTACTTAATGGATTACCACCTGTGTGGTAATTTGTGGGCACCTTGTTTTTCCCAAAGGGGATGACTATGCACTTTTTAGCATTTAGCTTGAGGCCATGGCTCTGGAACCAAGCATCCGTCTCTGTGAGACCCTTTTGGAGGATGCTTGTGTCAGCTGGAGATTCGATTATGGCCCCCAGTTTGCAGTCATCTGCGAACTTTGTCCGCCATAATCCCTCCGTGTTAGCCTGAACCTCAGAGAAGTATATACCGAACAAGAGAGGTCCCAGAACTGAGCCCTGTGGGACGCCACTTGTAACTGGTTTGGATTCGGACATGGCACCTGCGATTCTGACCATGTGGGCTCTATTTCTGAGCCAGTTTGCAACCCATCTTGTGATATAGGGGTTGATATTTAAGCTGGTAAGCTTATTTATGATGCCCGAGTGGGGTATTGTGTTGAAGACTTTTGCGAGGTCCACGTAGGCTGTGTGGACTACCTTGCCCTCATCTATGGCTTTGGTAACTATTTCAAAGAAATCAACTAGGTTTAACAGGCAAGATCTGCCCTTAACAAAGCCGAATTGGGTAGGGTCCATTGTCTGGAGGCTCCCAATGTCTTTGTTTATGAGTTCCATGATAATACGCTCCATAGCTTTACAGACCAGACTAGTCAGGCTTATGGGGCGATAGTTTCCGGGGTCCGTTGTGGCACCACATTTGTGGAGTGGGACCACTGTAGCTGTACGCCATTCTTTGGGTACATATCCTGTAGTAAGGCTAAGTTTGAACAGTGACTTAATGTGAGGGTTCAGTTCTTCTTGGAGCTCGTGTAAGACACAGCCTGGGACACCGTCCGTCCCATAGATGCTGTGTTTTTGCTTTGGAGAGGGCAGCTTTCACCTGTGCATCTGTGATGTCAGGAGGTTACATTCAGTTGGGATAGGCATTTGCTCCTTTGGGGGGAAGGGGGCAGAAGTTTGTGCTGAATCTGTCTGCCAGGATGTTGGCTATGTCTGTAGGTTCAGTATATTTTGTACCATTATGCAACAATTCAGAGCATATCTGGGAGTTTCCACCCATGTTCCTGACATAACTAAAGAAGGCCGTGTGATTATCTTTAGTGTCTAGGGCAATTTGTCTTTCGAAACTGGCCTTTGATGATTTTATGAGGGATCGAAGTTTCTTGCTAATACTGATCAGAGATGCCTTCCCTTTTTGGGATTTTGCTCTGTCATGTAGTAGCTTCCTCCTTCTGTTGTATAGCTTATTTATGGCCAGGGTCCACCAGACCGGTCTCCTGTTTTTGGAGGAGTGAGTCTTGGTTTTATTTGGCTCAATCCATGCATTCCTGCAGGTGCTCATAGAATGCATTTGTAAAGGATTCCGCGGATTGGGCTGTATTATCCTCTGGCCCAGGGGCTTTGAAGGATTCCACCTCAGTCTTGAGAAGTGCAAAGTTGGCTTTTGAGAAATTCTTTACAGTGATTTCCTTGGCTGGGGGTGGGGACGGGATATGGATGTCCAGGGAAATTTGTTTATGGTCTGATCTTACCAATGAGGGGTTTACCTCTGGTGTGCAACATAGAGTCCCCATGTTGGTGATGACCAGGTCCAATATGTTGTTCCCTCTTGTGGGAGTGGTGACCAGTTGTTCCATCCCGTTTGAGTTTATAAATTCAAGGAACCATTGGGCAAGGGTGTTTGGGCTTGAGTAGTTTTCCCAGTCAATGTTTGGGTAGTTGAAGTCACCCAATAACATAGTGTTTGGAGAGACCTTCATATTCTCCAGTGTTCTCAGGAATGCCAAGTGGGGTTCCTGTAATAGGGAGGGTGTTCTGTAGCAGGCTATAAACTGAAAGGCAGTTTTGCCCACTGTTAGATGCACATGGATGGTTTCCAATGCTTTGTGCAGTGCCACTAATCTCGAGGTGTAGGTATCTTTGATGAATATAGATACTCCCCCTCCTTTTGTGCTTCGGTCCGAAGTTTCTTAATCTTGAATTATCTTCTGATCTGAATTAGGGGCTTCATTTGTCAGCAACCTGTGGGTCTTGGATCTGATATCAGATCCGCACCGGCAACTTGTTTCATAGCCAATGGCTCCTCCCCTCACCCATAATCCCCTGCCAACTTTCCATGACCTCAGATCTAGTTTGCCGCGCTTGTCAGTAGCTGGATTTTCAGAGCTCTTAGCGATTTGTAAAGATAAGTGCATTTTCTTCCTTTTTTTCTGTCTTTAGATTTAAAACAGTGTGTAAGTGTTAGGTTCCCTTTATTAATTGTACCTTTTATATAGTTTTTTCCCTCCCCTCGCTGGTCGTTCGTGAGTGTGTGTGTGTTAGTGTTTTGGGGCCTGTGTGCTGTGTAGTACTTTTCTTCCCTCCAGTATGGCAGAGACCCCAAAAGCCATTTTTTCAAAATGTACCGAGTGTGGACATAAGCTCTCCCCGGCTGATGGCCACACTCAGTGCGTACGGTGCCTTGGGGTTGAACACCTTACCTCAGGCTGTACCATTTGTGCAGCGTTCAACCCCAGGGCACTGAAAGAGCGGAGGTCGAAGCTGGTCCTGGCAGGACTTTTGCCCCCAGACTCTGCTTCGGCCCCCACTCCTCCCGTGGCGCTTCCACAGCCTGTGGTAATTGCCACTCCTGCCCCCCTTCCCCTGGCCGGGACTCAAACTCCCGCTAAAGCGCCGGAGGACAGGGAGGCCAGGCGGGAGAAACGGAGGGAGAAGCACCACAAGCGGTGGGCTGAGGCCTCAGCTTTGGCCCCGCCGGCTAAGTGGGCTTCTCCCTCCATGGCTTCTAGGTCTCCTCCTCCTCGGCTCCGATCTCCTTGTTTCTCCCCGGGACCCGAGGAGGAGGAGGCCCGATCTCCATCTAGGTCATCGAGGCAGCATTCCAGGCCTGCCTCGGTGGCCTCGTCGAGATCGACCTACAGCTTGTCAGATGCAGACTTGGACCGGATGATGCGAAGGTTCATCCAGGCCCAGCTGCAGATGGGAGTGATCTTGCCCCCCACCCTCGGGGGGGAGCTTGACACCCTTTTTTGCTCCGATTGCTCCTTCTCCGACCCGCTTCCTGGGTTTGGAGCGTTCGGAGCCGGGCAGGGTCGGAGCCGGCGGTGGGTCGGCGCCGACAGTGCTTGGCACTTCGGATCCGACTCTGCCCTCGAGTCTGTCGATTCCATCTTCGGATCCGACCTCCTGGAGCCATGGGCCAAGCTTCGGATCCGGGGGATTCAGTGTGCCTTTGGCTCCGTCCAGGTCACAGTGCACTGGTCCTTTGGATCTGACGGTCTTGGCACCGGTTCCGATCCCTTCATCGGATCCGAGTGGGAGTCGACTCTCTGAGCCCAGGGAGAGCGTCTCCCCCTCGGCCTTCGATGTAGTGGAGAGGGCTCTGTCGAGAGCATCTGGACCCCCGGCCCTTGTCTCTGCTCCACCCTGCACTCCCTCTCTGCTGGGCCAGGCTTCCATCACCCGGCCACAGGGACAGCCTGCTTCGATGTCCCAGGTTGTTCCATTGGAACAGGATGTTGCTGGCGAGACCTCCTCGGACAGCCCCCCCGAGGAAGTGCCTCGCAAGCACAAGTGTAAGAGGAGGCACCTGGACTCCCCTGAGTCCTTAACCGAGGACACGGACTTGGATGAAGGGGAAGGCTCCCCAAGATCACTCCCTGAGGATATCTCCTTTGGAGACATCATGGAAATGCTTAGGATCAGAGGTGGGTGGTCTGCCTCCAAGGCTTCCTCCGAGTCCGTGTTTCTGGAGGCATTCGAAGCAGGCCTGTCTACCTCTTGGGTGTCCCCTCCGGCCGACCCCCTGGTGGACCTTATTACCACCAGGGCGTGGAAGGACCCGGACGGGATACTGAGCCCCCCCGCAGACTGGTCCCACTGGAGCAAGGGTCCCCCCGTAGATGCCATGTTGATGGCGGCAGCCACGAAGAGGGAACTAGCTCAGGAGAGCCTCTTGGTCCATCCACCGAACAAGGAGTCCCGCTCGATGGATCGCTTAGGGAAGCGAGTTTTTAGTTCAGCGACCTTTTCAGTAAGGTCCCTGAACTATATGGCACACATCATCAGGATGCAGCGGTATCTTATCAAAGAATACGCTACCCCCCCCCCCCGAGTCTATGTCGGCGGAGGACAAACAGTTGTACTCCACCCGAATGGCCACTCTGAGATCCGTTTCGAATACCTCTATGCGGCTATTGTCCCACACCACTGAGGGAGCCGCTAGAGCTAGCGGAGTGAGCCTAGTCATGAGATGTCAGGCCTGGCTCCGGCATTGTGACTTTGCAGAGCCCTTTAAAGCATCCTTTGAGAACGCCCCTTTCGATGGTTCTGCCCTGTTTGGCAAAACGGTTCGCGAGACGCTAGTCCAGAGCGAGAAGGACGGGAAGACATTGTCTGCCGTCGGAGTCCGCTTCTCTGCTCCCCAGTGGTCCTTTTCGAAGAACCAAAAGGGTCAGAAGAAGATGTGGTTCCGGAAATCACAACATTCCTAACCCGCTCCGGACAACTAGTCCTTCCGTGGCAGAGGAGGACAGGGAGGATGCCGCCCCAGGGGCAGAGGGGCTCCGAGGAACTTTGGTTCCAGAGAATCCTTCTCTGACCGGCCCACGCAGCAGCCCTGAAAGGTTGCCCGGCTGCTCCACTCTGGAGGCAGTCAGGGGGCACTTCTTGGAGCACCTAGCGGCATGTGAGTCCATCACGTCAGACCACTGGGTGCTTCGAATTATATCCAGAGGGTACAAAATTCCAATGCTTCATGTCCCCAAAATCAGGAACCTCCCCGATGTACCACCCGATCAGAGGGAGGCTGCAGCCTCCGAAATCCAGCAGCTGCTAGGAAAAAGAGCCATCCAGCCCGTCCCCCAAGACCAGCTTGGATTAGGGTTCTACTCCAGGCTTTTTCTGGTGCCAAAAAAGACGGGGGACTTGAGACCAATTCTAGACCTTTCCCATTTGAACCTGTAGGTAACCAAGGAAAAATTCCGAATGGTCACTCTTCAATCTATTCTCCCTCTCCTACGGGAGAATGATTGGATGTGCTCTATAGACCTCAAGGATGCATACTACCACATTCTAATGGACAGACGATCCAGGAGGTTTCTCCACTTCCGGCTGGGAGCCAGTCACTACCAGTTCAGGGTCCTTCCCTTTGGCCTCACCACAGCCCCCAGGGTGTTCACCAAGGTGTTAGCAGTGATAGCGGCCCACCTGAGACTCCAAGGAATGCAGGTCTTCCCGTACCTGGACGACTGGCTCCTGACCGCCCCAACAAGGCCTCTACTTTGCTCAGCCAGAGATTACTTTCTCCGCCTAGCCCCCCAATTAGGCATCACGATCAATGTGGACAAATCTTCCCTTGCTCCGACACAAGTCATAGAATTTATAGGAGCCAGAATAGACACCAGAGATCTACGAGCCTTCCTGACTTCGGAACGACTACGGAATTTGCATCTTCATGTGCGGGCCATCCTCCAGTCAGAAGCCCCACCGGCAGAATTGGTCCTGAGGGCGCTGGGCTCCATGGTGGCAGCGATAACACTCCTTCCATGCGCCCGCCTAAACATGAGGGTACTGCAGTGGACCCTATTAGTGCAATGGTCCTTTCAGTCTTTTCGTCTCCATCACCCCATCGCTATCAGCAAGGCTTGCAGGCGGGCCCTGTTATGGTGGCTTCATGCTCCGGATCTACATACGGGCCGACCCTTCTGCACTCCTCCCCCCTCTCGCCACGGTGACCACAGATGCCTCCTGCCTCAGGTGAGGGGGGGCATTATTCAGGCAGGACAGTCCAAGGCACGTGGAACAATACAGAGACCTCCCTGCATATCAACGTTCTGGAGATGAGAGCAGTACTGTATGCGTTGCAAGCACTTCAGAATCTCCTCCCCGTAGGAACTATTGCAATTCAGTCGGACAACATGTCTGTTGTCTGGTACATCAACAAACGGGGGAACCAGGTTCTACCCTCTCTGCCGCGAAGCCATGAGAGTGTGGGAATGGGCGATTTCCACCAACAGCTTTCTGATTGCAACGCACTTTCCGGGGCGGGCCAACATCCTAGCGGACAAACTCAGCCGCACCATTCTTTCCCTTTACGAGTGGTCACTCAACCCACTAGTAGCGAAGCAGATATTCGCAATATGGGGGCAACCCTGCTGCGATCTCTTTGCCTCTCCCTCAAACACCAAATGCGACAATTTCTTCGCTCTGATTCCCCCTCCAGGGCAAACTCCAAGAGACGCTCTGGTGCATGCTTGGCCGCCCGGTCTACTTTATGCCTATCCTCCTCTACCCCTGATGCTACAGCTCTTACAGAAAGCCTCGCGGTTGGGGAGCAGGATGGTCCTCATTGCCCCATTCTGGCCTCGGCAAACTTGGTTCCCTTACCTGTGGTCTCACCTAGTGAATCCCCCCCCGGATTCTGGATCCCAGTCCGGATCTAATCTCCCATCCGTCGGGCTTGTCGACCCCAAATCTGGACAGTCTGAAGCTGACAGCTTGGTTGCTCCAGTTCCACTCCTAGTTAGGACTCCCGGTATCTCTTCACCAGTCAAAGCCATCCTTGTGGCAGCGCATAAACCTTCCACCAGAAAGTGTACCGCAGTAAATGGAAACGTTTTTCCGTCTGGGCAGAGCATCATAATCTAGATCCCTTTACTGCCCCTCTTCCATCCATACTAGACTTCCTAACCGGACTCTTTTAGGAAGGCGCTAGTTACTCAACCGTCAAAGTACAATTGGCGGCCATCTCCCATTACCATGTGGGACATGACACAGGGCCCTTGATGTCAGCCAAATTGTGTAAAACCTTTCTCAAGGGTACTTTTCTGCTCAGACCCCCTATCAAAGAAGCCGTACCCCCTTGGGATCTTTCACTAGTTCTTCAAGCCCTAACTGCTCCCCCATTTGAGCCTGCCGCTTCAGTGGATCTCAAATACTTGTCCTGGAAAACAGCATTCCTTGTAGCCATTACTTCAGTGAAAAGAGTTTCGGAACTTCAAGCCCTTTCTGTGAAGCCTCCTTACTTGATTTTTCATCCGGACAGAGTGTAACTCAGGACCAATCCCTCCTTCCTTCCCAAAGTGGCATCAGAATCCAATATAAATCAATCCATAAATCTACCGGTCTTCTTTCCTAAATATCAGAATAAAGGAGAGTACAAGCTGCACTCATTAGATGTTCATAGGCAGCTACGTTTTTATACTCATAGTCCTGCTGGTCACAGGCAATCCGACCAGCTGTTCATTTCCTTTGCCAAATTCAATTTGGGGAAAGCAGTCTCAAAATTCACCTTGTCACGCTGGATTTCCCAATGTATTCTTTTAGCATACCAAGCTTCTGGGAGACCCGCACCTGGAGGAGTTCATGCACATTCCACTCGTTCCATCTCTACTTCTGCTGCCTTCAAATCTAGAGTTCCGTTGGATGATATTTGTTCGGCAGCCCCTTGGGCCTCATCTCATACCTTTATTAACCACTACAAACTGAACGTAATTTCTAGAGGGAGAGCATCCTTTGGCTCCGCAATATCCTTCCATGATAGCCGCCCAAGATTCAGGTAGCTGGAGAATCTGTCCCGCAGGTTGCTGACAAATGAAGTCCCTACTTCAGATTAAGAAGTTATGTACTCACCATAACGTTCCATCTGAGTAGGTGGCTTCATTTGTCTGCAGCCATCCCCCCTCCTTCCCCCTGGCCTTCAGAATGGATCTATGTAGGTTGTTTATTGGAATACCTCTTTTGGGTATCTATAGAGGGGCAAACTTGATCTGAGGTCATGGAGGGTTGGCAGGGGATTATGGGTGAGGGGAGGAGCTAGGAGCTCGGATCCATTGGCTATGAAACAAGTTGCCAGCTCGGATCCGACATCGGATCCAAGACCCACAGGTTGCTGACAAATTAAGCCACCTACTCAGATGGAACGTTATGGTGAGTATATAACTTCTTATTTCCTCCCTCTCCACTTAACAAAAAAATAAATAAATTACACTTTATTCAGCTGCTCTTACTGTAACTGTGTTCTTCCTACTTTATTACCTTATTTTGCTTTGCTGTGTGCTTTTATTCTGCTGCATTTATTACTGCTTGTTAGTAGTCTGATTAATGCCCTACACTGACTGCCTTAAAAAACCCAAGCTATACTCTGTCGCATATCGTCTACTCAGAGGTGATCTCTACTTGACATACAAGGCCATGTCAAACCCAGAGCTGTTGGACATGCTACACTTAAAGAAATCCCAATCTCTCAGAGCCACATGCTCCAGGGATCTCAACCTTGTCATCACAATAAACAAAACTTGCTGGAGGGATAAGTTCCTGACCCAGAGACTCCCCAGACTCTGGAATAGACTGCCCATGCATGTCAAGCAGAGTGCCTCTTTGGCCCTCTTCGAAAGGAATCGTGATGATTGGATGGGTGAAAGGAAATTCACCCCGGGGATCACGTCAGTCGCCCTGCTAGACAGGGGTCCAGGGAAGAAATAGCCAGGGAATTGTTATAGCTAGGCTTGTTATAGGCCCTAGGGCTGATAGCCTAGTACCAACCTATGAACTTATGAAATTTATCTGCTATTCTAAGCATCTTAGTTTTGGTTTTAGCACTTTTGCTTCAGGCCAGTTATTTTACATTTAAAAAGGTTTTTGTGGTCTACACTCTTGTGGAAAAAACATTATCAAAACCCTCTCTCCATAAGTCTGCCCAAGTATTCAGAACACTGTCTGGACAATTCCCATCAGAGACCTCCAAAACTCGCTCTCAAACGTACCACACACAACATGAAACATGACGCAAAGCAGACAACACACCAGTGTCTCACATACACAGCCCATAAGGCATAACAATAAACCAGTGCAGCCCATAAGCTGTAACAATAAACCAAAGATAATAGTCATTCGCGACTCAGTTGTGAGACACCCTTCACCAGGCTCGACAAGGAGAAGGTCATGTTCAGTTGTCTGTCAGGTGCCAGAATCCGCCACATCACACACTTAAGACTCTCCACAACCGGTACAAGTTTGACTCTGTCATTGTCCATATTGGTGTGAATGACTTGAGACATACGTCCTGGACTATATGAGGAGACATGATTGAGCTCTGAGTACGTGTCCCAAGCAGGTATGACCATAGCCCTAAGCAGCAACCTACATTCACCATGATACCACAATACCAACAAAAAACTAATTGACTTAAACAATTGGCTTAGATTCTGGTGTCTTTCCAAGGAGATCCAGTATTTGTCTGCCTGGGTTGACATGGTTGACAGGCCTCGATGCTTTGCCAGAGATGGTCTCCACCGGTCACCCCTGGGATTTCGGATCTTGGCCAAGGCAGTGCCTCCCCATTGTGCCTTTTTTAGGCCATGTCCCAAAAGACAAATCTTCCAACATAAAAGATGTGTCAAAAAGTAAATTGAAGGTCATGCTGCTTAATGCTAGGAGCTTTACCCTGAAAATGCACTCACTGGAGGCTGTCCTCGCACTGGAAGATGCCAGTGTCTGTGCTGTCACAGAAACTTGGTTCAGGGCTACAGAGAGCACCTCTGCCTTAACCAGGCTGTACCTCATTCCACACATTCCAACCCCAAAATGAGGTCAGGAAGACTAAGGGTGGTGGAGTCTCCATCTTTATTAAGGACAAGCACACCTCCAGACTGATTAGTCGGCATGTTACACTGGAATTACTCCAGGTGCATCTGACAGTTTGCAAGACACCCATCTAAATTTTTATCCAGCTATAGTCTCCCCTCCATGACTCAGGACACCCATTCCTCCTATCTGGACCCACTTGACTCCCATCAAAGTGTACCTCCTAACACCCTGATCGTTAGTGACTTCAACTACCACACCGTAGACTGGGTGAACTATTCCTGCACTAATGCCCTCACCAAATGATCCCTTTCTAACACACTAGACCAGGTTGTCTCATCCCCCACAAGGGGAGATGATGATCTGGACTGGATTGTTACCAACATGGGCGACAGCTGCACCACTCCCATAGTATGTTCTTCCCTGGTGAGATCAGATCATCAGTCTGTCTCATTCGAAGTTTATATCCCACCCAACCCCCCCCCCCCCCCAAGCCATAACCAGGCTAAAGAACTTCTTACAAGCTAACTGCAGCATCCTAAGGGAGAGTATCAGTAGCTTTACACCCCCTTTAGAGGATGCAGACAACTATGCTTAACAGTACGCTAGTGCAGTATACAAGCAGCTGTGCCACTGCATGGACTCCGCTATACCCAACAGAATTAAAAACTACTCCTCAAAGAAACACAAACTTGTCTGATGGTCATCCTCCATCAACAGTCTTTACAACAAAAGGAAAAACTGTTGCCCAAGGGTAAAAAGGAACAAATTCCAAACTGGAAAAACTCCCACCTCAACCTCAACAAGCAACTTAGATCACTAGTGAAAACCTCCAAAGTCATTTATTAATTGAAACTAGCCACGTCAGAACCTCCATGGCAAAGCCCAAATTTATTCCGAATTGCAACCTGACGGTACCACTTACACTGAACCTGTTGACTTGGCCAACCTGCTAGCAAAGAGGTTCAATGCAAACTTCACCGCCCATCCCCTCCCAGAGGCCCATTTGACATCCCCGATTCTTGTCCTACATTGCACATGTCTGTAGATAAAGTGTTAAAGTCCCTATCCAAGGCAAACAACACAGCTTTCATGGGTCCTGATTGTACCTGCACCATCACCAGCAAGAACTAGCTTCGCAGTCGAGCACCCTATTCAACCAAAGCCTGATTACAGGCTTCATTCCAGTAGAGTGAAGAACTGCCATTGCCATTCCCTTGCAGAAAGCTGGTGCCATTACTGAGCCAGGAAACTATCGCCCCATTAGCTTGACAAGTCTGATCTGTAAAGTCATGGAGTGTATTATTATGGATCTCATAAACAAGGACATAGGCAGTCTCCAAGCACTTGATCCCACCCAGTTTGGATTCATCAAGGGCAAATCTTGCCTGTTGAAACTGGTTGACTTCATTGAGACTATCACCAAGGCCCTGGATGAGGGGAAGTCAGTACATGCAGCTTACCTTGACTTGGTCAAGGCCCTTGACACAATCCCCCACTTGGGCATTATCAAACATTCTGACACAACTTGGCGTAAATCCCTATCCCATCAGGTGGGTGGCCAACTGGCTCACCAATAGGACCTACAAGGTCAAAATAGGTGCCTCCAACAGCAGACGGTGTTCTCCAGGGATCTGTCCTGGGAACCCTACTGTTTGGCACCTACTTCTCAGAATTCTAGGAAAAGACAAAAGGCCTGTGGCTGACCAAATTTGTGGATGACGATAATTTGGGTGCTGTCATTGACTCCCCAAATGATAACCTACTGCAAGAGGGTGTCGCAACAAAAAGTGACTGGTGCCAAAGTCATGGCCTTAAGTTAAATGCAAAATAATGTTGTATCATATCATTAGGCAAAAACACAGCCTCTACTGATGACCACATCAACGGCAGCCCCCTAAGCACACAACCTGTTGTGAGAGACCTGGGTACTCTGATTGATAACAATCTCACATTCGACCATCATGTAACAGCAGTGGTCAGAAAAGTAGTTTACTTGGTTCATCTCATAAGTAAAGGGATTGCATCCAGAAAAAAGAAGGCTGTTACCTCTCTGTACTCCTCCCTCATTAGGCCAATAATTGAGTACTGTGCCCCATTTGATATGTACCTCTCTAAACATCTGCACCAATTGGAAAGGCCACAGAAATACCTCATAAAGAGAATCCATGGCCTCCAATACCTGTCTTATCTGGACAGGCTCAAATAACGAGCACTGTACTCTGTATTGTACAGATTGCTGGCTCAGAGGTGATATGTTTCTCCCCTACAAGGTTGTATCAGACCCTGCTCTACTAGAGATGGTTCTTATCCTCCAGTCAAACTCCTCACGCATTACCTGCTTGAAAGTCCTAAATCTAATATGCGATATCAGCAAAACCTGCTGGAGAGACAGGTTTGTCTCCCGGAGGCTGCCCCATCTCTAGAATAGACTTCCCATACATGTCAGAGTACCTCACTGACCCTCCTCAAGCACAACCTTGATGAGTGGATGGGGAAACCACAAATTTGTCCCAGGGATTCCACCTGTGTCCCTTATTGACAGGGATAACAGGTGCTGACTCTGCTTTCTTTTTTGGGGATAAACTCTTGGCTATGCCCCAGGGCCATTAGCCTAGTAACCTCCTATGATCCTATGATTCTTTACCTTGATCCCCTGGAGAGGCAGCCACCAAGAGATGCTCTAGTTCACGATTGGCCCTCCCATCTATTATATGCTGGCCCTCCCACTCCTCTCATCCACAAATTCATTAAGAAGAAAGCATTACAGTGGAAGATAAGAGTTGTCCTCGTTGCCCCATTCTGGTCTCACCAAGTGTGGTTCTTCTTTCTTTAGCCTCACCTAATTCACTGTCCCTGGGTGCTGGATCCTTTTAAAGACCTTCTATACCTGTCTGGACTACCTTACCCAGACAGACCATCTTTCAAATTGACCACATGGTTTCTTCATTTCCAGTAATGACTAGACGTTCCAGGCTTTCTTCTCTCATACCCACATTTTTAATATCATCAGAAAAAGCCTGTACTAGAATAATTCATAAAAATAAATGGAAAAGCTTTTCGGTCCTGGCTAATCCAAGACACTTAGGTTCCTTTTCTTTTCTGCACTAATTCTAGCTATTCTTTATTTCCTAGTTTGCATTTTCAACAATGGAACTAGTTATTCAAATGTCAAGGTGCAACTGACTACCATCTCCAATTTTCACCTTGGTATAGATCAGACAGAGGCCAGTCTTCACATCATTATATTGAAAATGAGAGCAGTTCTAGTGTTGCAGGTCTTTCAGCACTCTCTCCCCTTGAGTGTAATTTCCATCCAGGCAGACAGCATGGCAGTTGTTTGGTACATCAGCAAAGCTGGAGGAACCAGATTTTATCCTTTGTGTCAAGTGGACATGAGTGTGTGGCAGTTAGTAATATCCTTTTGCCACTTTGATAGCAACATGTATCCTGGAGAAGTAAAAAGTTCTTGTGGACAGGTTGAGTAAGTCTGTTCTACTCCCTCATGAGTGGTCCCATCAATCCATTAGTAACAGAGCAGATTTTCAGCCATTATGGCCAACCTTGTTGTGACTTGTTCACCTCACTCCACAGCACCAAATGCAACAAGATTTCCTCTCCAGTTCTCTGAGAACGAGAGTCACCCAGAGACACTGTAACACACCTTTGGGTCCCTAGGACTCCTAATGTTTCCTCCGACTCTATTGATTCCAAAGTTTCTACAGAAGGCATCTGCATTGTAGGTCACAGTCATCCTCATAGCCCCTTACCGACCTCGACAAGTATGGCTTGCCTTCTTTGGCCGTACTTAGTCCACTCTTCCTCTGGTACTGGGCTCAGACCCAGATCTTCTTTCTCACCTGCTGGGGTTGCTTCACACAAATAGGCAGTCCCCTCAAACTGACCACATGGATTCTCCAGTTCAAGTTATGGTTTGACAGTCCAGGTTTTCATCTCCAGTTGTCCACATCTTGTCTTCCTCCTAAAACCTTCCACTGGGAAGGTTTATGAAAGCAAATGGAAAAGGTTCTCTGTTTTGATTATTTGGAAAAATATTTGGACTTCTTTGTACATGTCTTCCATGGTGGAGCCAGCTTTTCCACTGTAAAGTTACATTTAGCTGCTATCTCTTCCACATGGGGAAAAAATCACACTCCCTTAGCTTTCCTTGGATTGTCCAAGGCCTTCCTTCAAGGTACATTTCTACTTTGGCCTCCTTTTAGAGATCCAGTCCTTCCATGAGATATTGCAATAGTCTTTCAGGCCCTGACTGGCCCTCCTTTCGAACCTGCTGCAAAGGTTGATCTGAAGTTTTTATCCAAGAAGACTTTTATTTCTAGTGGCTGTCACTGATGCCAGGAGAATTTCCGAGCTACACTACATTATGCCTACAATCTCTGTACCTAAATTTTTCTTAAGGACAGAGTGTCTCTGAGAACCAGCCCATCTTTTCTTCCCAAGGTGGCTTCTGAATTGTCCATTAATCAGTATATAAATCTTCCAGTTTTCTTCCCAAAATTTTCAAACATGGGTGAATATACTGTGATTTACTGGATATGCTTTGTCAGTTATGTTTTTGTGTACATCAGACAAACTCCGTAGAAAATACGATCTGTTATTTGTGTCTTTCTCCATAGCTAAATTACGAAGTCTTTGTCCAGAGTCACTCTACCAAATTAGTTGACTCAGTGCTTTTCTTTTGTCAGGAAAAGGCAATTCCTCTCCCTTAGAACACAGAAGCTCATTTTGCTAGACCTGTTGGTTCTTGTACAGTTTTTTTTTCTCTCCAGTGTTCCAATTAATGACGTGCTCCAGGTACCTAGTCCAAGGTTCATACCTTCATCTCACGTTACAAATTAGATATGCAGTTGAGAACTATTACGCTAGTTAAGAAAGCATCTAAGATTTCATTGTCTTGATGGATGTCCTTCAAGGATGCATCTGCAGTCATCACATATGGGTTGTCCTGCCTCAGGCAGCCCTTCGGTCGGCCAGATTCCAAAGTCTGGGTCTGGCCTGATGTCGCACTTTCCCGACGTCTGGGGTATAAAAGCATCAGCCGACGCCGTTTTCCTCAGTCTTTCTTGCTGCGTGGTGCCCGAAGCAGAAGCAGTTCGCAAGTGCTGGTCGGCCAGCTCCTGTGATTCAGCTACTGAAGACACTCTTTCTTGCCTCAGCCGATGTCAGATAAAGTTAATAATTGTTTAAAAACAAATACCTCATAAGGATTTCCACTCTTACTGCCTCCTGCCTAGGCCCAGACCACGACGCCTCGGCCTGTTCACCCTGTGCTTCCTTCAACCGAACTCTTAGCGCCGGTCGGAGTTTGCAGAGGAATTCTTTGGGGCTAGTTTGCTTACAAGATGCCGCCGGAGACCATTTAGTTAAAACGGAAGGACAAGGACCGAACACAGTGTCTCGGTCTGCTGAAACCGAGTCCTTGGTACTTCGATTGAAAACCGCACAACCGACTGCCTCGGCCCCGGAGGCCCCGGCCGAGTCGGTTATTGAATTACCTACTGAAACTGGTGTCCAGGAACCTTCCGACACCATTCCTTTAGACAAATCTACTCCTGCACGTGGTACAGCCAGACCTCCTGCATCCATGTTCATTAAGGCTTTCTCCAAGGCTAAAGCTGCTAAACTTTCTAAAGCTTTGCCTCCCAAGGTAACCTCTCAGAGACCCTCTACTGGCTCACAAATTCTTAGCTTAGCAGAGGATCTTATCTCCTTAATTAGAGGTTCTCAACCTCATCCGGACAGGAACCACCCCAGACAAAGGCATAGGGTTGAGCCTCTGACCCCACTCCTCAGATGAGTCCTCTGATGGCTCTACTCTGTCAGACCACCAGGAGGAGGCTTATTCGGCCTACAAGGATTCTGATGCTGAAGCATCCATTCCCTCGGCCTCCCCTCCTGAAGAGTTTTCCTTTGGTGAGACATTACACTCTATGAGAGAACATTTTCAATGGCAGGGTCAGGAATTCTCTGATTCTAGAAAGAGATTAAGGACCTTTTTACATTTACCTCAGCATAGGCCTTTAGCTATACCTCCTGTTTTGAATGTCATTGATGATGTGTACTCTAATGCTAGTACAACCCCTGACTCTCTCCCTCCGGCTCCTGCCAAACCGGATAGGTACTACAGGGTCCCGGACTCGCATCTTCACCTGTACAAGGCCCACTCTGCTGATCCAGAAACTATTTCACAGGGCCCTAAAGGGGTTGCAGCTGCCACTGCTAGAAATCCTCTACCCTCTGAAAGGTAGTCCAGAGCTTTAGAGAGATGGGGTAAAAAAGTGTATACTTCTGCAACTCTTTCCATGAGGGCATTAAATTGTCAATTTCATATGATACAGTACCAAGAGTATTTGTTAGATGAATTGCATAAGAAACTGTCTTAATCTGAACCCCTTGATCGCAAATCCCTTCAGGATCTGGTACATAACTCCCAGCAGGTTAGTAACCATTTCTTGCAGTGTGGTTATGATGCATTAGAAGCTTCATGTAGGTCAGCTATGACAGGTGCAGTGATACGTAGGCATGCCTGGCTGAAGGAACAATTTCTGCCAGACCATGTTAAAGCTAAGCTTTTGGATGCTCCTATGGAAAAGCAAAAATTATTTGGTTCCACGGCTCAAGAGGTCTTAAAGAAATTTGAAGAAAAGGCAAAATCTGTGCAAACAGTCAAAGACTTTCTGCAAGTCCAACCACCGAGATTCAGCAGAAATTGGCCTACTAAGAATTGGTCCTTTCCGGACTCCGACAGATCTCAGAGAGGCAGGAATAGGCGTGCCAGAGGTAGAGGGCAAGCTAGAGGCTCCTACAGAGGCCGTCAATGGCAGCCTCCCAACCAGAGAGGTAGTGCAGGAACTACAGCTGCTACACCAGGACAGACTCAATGACTTTGTTTTGACTCATGCGACCAGGGCTCAATTAGAAGCACCTTTGGAAAGCTTTCTTTATTTTCAAGAATTGGCACAGCATTACAAGGGACACATGGACACTGCAAATAATAGACAAAGGATACAGGTTCCATTTCCACACATTGCCAAAAGAAAAGGCATGCCAAACCTGCCACCGAATCAGAGGGCAGAGGCTTTGAAACAAATTTCCAACTTAATACAAATGAAAGCTATAGAAAAGGTTCCTCTTTCAGAACAAGGCCAAGGATTTTACTCTAGACTATTCCTTGTTCCAAGAAAAGAAAATCAATGGAGGCCTATTCTACTGAATACTTACCTCATTGTGCCAAAATTCAAAATGCTGACTCTACAGCAACTCCTTCCCATGCTGGGCAAGGGGTGTTGGCTGGTGACTCTAGACCTCAAGGAGGCATACCTGCATGTCCCTATCAGACAAGATTGCAGAAGACACCTCAGATTTCTTGCAGGGTCAGAGCATTATCAATTCTCAGCATTGCCCTTTGGCTTATCTACTGCGCCCAGAGTATTCACGAAATGCCTGGCATCAGTAATTGCACACTGCAGACTTCAGGGGATTCAAATTTACCCATATCTGGACGACTGCCTGATACAAGCGGACAGCAAGCAAACTTTGTTAAAGGACTTGGATTATGCCATCCACCTACTGCAGTCCTTGGGATATACAGTCAACATCCACAAATCAAGACTTGTTCCATCCCAAAGAATAACTTTTCTGGGTGCGGATCCAGACACTACCACCCAAATGGCCTTTCTCACAGAGGAAAAACAAAAACAGCTACCGGATTACTTCAAGAATCTGACAAGACAAATGCAGCTGACTGCAAGGAAAATCCTGCAGGCCCTGGGTTACATGGCATCTTGCATTCTTCTGATTCCATAAGCAAGGCTGCATATGAGAAAATTACAATGGTACCTAAGGAGTTTATGGACTCAGCACAGTCACAGTTTAGAAACTTTGATCCCACTCATTCCATGCCTCCAAAAGGAATTTCTGTGGTGGGCTCGAGCCTGCCAGTCGAACAGTGGGTTGCCCTTCAGCAAGCCAAGAGCCAACCAAACCATCACTACGGACGCTTCAGACCAAGGTTGGGGAGCACACATGGAGGGCAGATGTATCCAAGGGCTATGGTCACAAAGGGAGCTACGCATGCACATAAACCAAAAGGAAATGCTGGCAGTGATACATGCAATCGAGGCCTTCAAACTTTTTCTTCATCAGGGCCATCTACTCATAAGGACAGACAACACCACAGTGATGTGGTACATAAACAAGCAAGGAGGCACCCATTCCTACCCTCTTTGCAGACTGGCAATGAACCTATGGGAACTTTCCTTGAAACTCGACATACAGCTGCAGTCCCAGTTTGTGCCAGGGAAAGACAATATCTTGGTGGACAGCTTAAGCAGAAATATCATGGATGCACACGAATGGATGCTGCACCCAGACATCTTCTTACTCATAACACAATCATGGGGAAGGCCGGAAATAGATCTGTTCGCCTCCCCCCACAATCATCAACTGAAGAAATTCTGCTCAAGGACATACCACCCACAAGCATGGAAAGTGGACACTCTCTCTTTCAGCTGGAAAGCTCTGACAGTTTATGCTTTTCCACCTCTCCCATTAATGACCAAGGTCTTACTGAAGATCAGAACAGAGCAGCCCAGAGTGATTCTGATAGCTCCAAACTGGCCAAGACAGCACTGGTACCCACTGTTAAAGAGCATGTCACATACAAAACCGTGGCCTCTCCCTCTATGGCCACTTCTACTGACACAGCACAATTTCAAGACTTTGCATTCCAACCTAAAAACCTTGCAACTAACTGCCTGGAAAATACCTTGACTCCTCCTCAGGATAAATTATCCCAGAGAGTGAAGGATATTATTATGGAGCCTTCCACAAGGAAGGCATATTCAGCAAAATGGAAAAGATTTCACACTTGGAACACAACAAAGGGCCTAGATGTGACAGTGTTGAACATGGCACACATACTGGAATATTTGGCAGAATAGCTGTCTTCTCTCATCCTCTCCTGAGACAGTTTCTAAGAGGAATCAAAAACATCAATCCTCCAAGGAAACCACCTCTACCTACTTGGGACCTTAACCATGTTGGAAAAACTAACACTTCCTCCCTTTGAACCAGCAGCATCTGCGGAGCTACAGTTTCTGTCTTGGAAAACTGCCTTCCTTCTGGCCATAACCTCAGCAAGAAGAGTATCTGAGTTACAAGCTCTAATGGCAGTACAGCCATTTCTTATTTTTCATCAGGACAGAGTTTCATTGAGAACCAATCCTACATTTATGCCAAAGGTGGTATCCAGGGTATCTTTGAATCAAGCTATTCACTTGCCTACCTTCTTCCCACAACCACAGAACAAAGGGGAGAAACTTCTGCACACCCTGGACATACACAGACAGTTGCGCTACTACTTGGACAGAACTAAAAGTTACAGAAAGACTGACCAGCTGTTTGTAGCATATGCTGCTGGGGCACAAGGAAAAGCAATTTCCAAACAGACAATTTCAAAATGGATAGGAAATTGCATTCGTTTTTGTTACTCCTTTCATGGAAAAACTGTGCCAGCTAACATTAGACCTCATTCCACGAGAGCCACAGCCACCTCCACAGCCTTTCTAAGAGGGGTGGCTACCAAGGACATTTTAGAAGCTGCTACATGGAGCTCCGTGCATACATTTGCCAAGCATTACAATTTACCTTTATATTCCAGATCCAGAGCAGGCTTTGCTACGGCAGTCCTGCAGGGTATTTTAGCTACACCATCCTTTACCTAGTACCTCCTCCCCCAGATTGGCTATGGTATTCTACCGATGACTGCAGATGCATCCTTGAAGGACATAGTACAGTTTTGTACCTACCATAAATGTAGATGTCCGATAGGTATGCATCTGCAGTCAGGTTTACCCTCCCTCCTTCCCCTCTGTAGTATTTTTTTTGGGTGCTTATCCACTCTTATAGTGGTATTTCTTGGGTACTTACCCCTCTTATAGCTAGCTGGTGGGATCTATTATGTTGTATTTGTTTTTATAGTACTGTGCATGTTTGGATTTGTTTTTTTAAAAGGCATCTCTCCAAATTTTAGCCTTCCTTAAAGGGCACCTGGCATCTGGGGCAAGAAAAACTGAGGAAAATGGCGTTGGCTGATGCTTTTATACCCCAGACGCTCTGACGTCGGGGAAAGTGCGACATCAGCCGAGGCCAGACCCAGACTTTGGAATCCGGCCGACCGAAGGGCTGCCTGAGGCAGGACAACCCATATGTGATGACTGCAGATGCATATCTATCGGACATCTACATTTATGGTAGGTACAAAACTGTACTTTCTCAGACTACATTTCCATCATCTTAAGTCTCCATAGCAGACCCTTACCCTTCAAGTCCTGAGTTCCTTCCACTACAGCCATAGCAGCATCAACAGCATTCTTCAAATCTCTTTGCTTGGCTGATATTTGTCAAGCAGCTCTTTGAATTTCCTTTCAGACATTCATTAAACATTATAAGTTGGACTGAATTTCCAGAACCAGAGCTTCCTTGGAGCCTCCATCCTGAGAGATCTGTTCTCATGAGGCTACCTGGGATATACAGAGCTGGGGATTGTAACCCATATGTTGAATCTGATGGACTAGATGAATAGGATATGAATGTTATGTACATACCACAGTGATGGAGCTTTCATTCCATCCAGTGTAACAACTTGCAATGATTTCCCCTGTTAGTCTGTAGGACCTGAAGGATCTTCCTTCCTGGATCAAAGGCAGTCTAAGTGAGCTTTAGGTTCAGGCACCAAACATGGTCTGAGTTGGGGGGGAGCAGGGTATTATGGGAAAGGAAGATTTTGAAGGGCTTGAGGCTGGTGCTTTGAATTTGTTGTATCATCTGATCAGAGTTTTTGTTGACTCAAGGACTCGTATGTTGCAGCAAATGGTTTGGATGAAATGATCTGTCATTATGGTAGGTACATAACTTTAGTTTTTCTGTCTGGAACCTAAAAAACAAGGGAGAGAATATTTTGCATACTTTGTATATGCACAGGCAGTTCAGGTGCTGTGTGATAGAACTAAGCCTTTCAGGAAAGCTAAACAGTAGTTTTATTTCCTCCTCTGAGGCTAAGAATGGTGAACCTGTCTCTAAGCATACAATTGCTTGTTGGTTGTCCTCGGCTGTTTTTGTTAATCCCACCATGGTAAATCTGTTTCAGGCAAAGTTAAGGCACCTTCCATCAGAGCCTTATCCTTTTTTTTTTAAATACATTTTATTAAAATCATTTCTTAAAGATACAATTATTAACAGAAAACCGAGCATATTTTTGATATTAAAGATAAAAAAACAAAAACACTAATAAAAAAAAAAAAAAAAAAAAGACTATGAACTATGTACATCGATGTCCACTATACTATAGGTAAATAAATTAACTTAAAACAAGTGAATAAGACCAGGTTAATAGTTTTAAGTTATTAATTTTCTAATAAATCAGTTATATTCAACCATTGAGTATTTGTTTGTGATTTTCGGCTTTTCCCGGTTAGAGGTCGCCACAGTGGAACTCCGGTCCGCTAATGATTGGTAGTGGATTTTTATGTACCGGGTTACCAGCCCTGACGCACAACCTTCAACGAAGGCACGCCCCATTCACGTATGCCTCCACACAGAAGACGCTCTAGCTGAGAATCGAACGGGACGTCTTGCTATGAGGCAACAACGCTACTGCAGCACCACCACCACAGTATATTCAACCGTTGAGTATACACTACTGTATTCCGAGAAGATCTAGACTTAATTGTCATTGATTCTAACTTGGATACTTCCAAGAGAAGATCTTTAAAGTTATGAAAGGAGGGAATGTGCAATGATTTCTGATTCCTAGTAATTTCTTTCTTGGCTATGGACAGTACAGACTAAAGAAGTGAATATTTGCAAGTTTTTAACACAAGTTGGGATTGGAGAATTAAATAAAACTAATGATATAGTAAGATGAAAATTATCAGTAAATATCGATTGCAAGAAATTATTAATATCTTCCCAGAATTTTTCAAGTGCAAACAATCATAGAAAAGTTGTGACCAATCAGCATTCTGAACCTTCATACATCTCCAACAAAGAATATTTTCTTTATACATCTTATTTGTTATATGGGGTGATGAAAGATCTATTTAGAAATCTGCAGGTAAAGATTCTTCATTTAAGTGAAGATGTAGTTCTATCTGCTGATTGAAGAAAATGCAGTTTATCCTTATCCAAAGGGTTATTATTATTTATGTTAGAGAAGTATTTCCAGTAATTATCAGGAAATATATCTAGATCAGATTTGATAGTTTTATATGTATATTTGAAAGGCTAATTTTAATTGTTATTCTGTTGAGTAATAGCAATGATGTAATGAATGAGTTTGGGAATTAAATTTTTAACTGAAGTAGGTATTAGATCAAATCTATTTTTAATGTAATTTCTGGCTTCTTGTAAGTCGAGCCATAATGATGAATCTAGGTCATTCTCTTCCAATAAAGTATCAATAGATTGCAAGTCACATGTTTTAACATTTGATGCCAATAAATCAAATGATTTTGTTCAAATATTGACATTTTATGAAACTTTGTAGAGAAAATAACCCCCTGTGTGTATGGTATAGGGAAAATATGGAATAACCAACCTTCATATGATTGAAATCTAATAATGAAAATTTTAAAGGATTTTAAAATAATATTGACATAGTTTGATATAAATTTTGGGTGGGGTAAAGAGTAAAATATTGTTTTTATCCACATGAATATGTTATTTACTAGATTTAACTTAAAAGATCATTATTATTTTTTAAATTTTGTGATGAAAGAATAAAATCTTTCAATTATTCTGAGTAATTACTATCTATAAGGTACAAAATAGTCTTAATAACTGAAGAAATTGAATATATTTCTAAATTTGGAAATGCACTACCTCCATTATTCCACCTATACATATGATAAAGATATTCTAGGTTTAATTGGGTACCAAAGAATTTTTTTAATCATGGTGTTAAACTTTCTGATTATTGTGTAAGACAGAGAGGAATAGAAATAGATTGAACTATGTATAAGATTTTTGGAAAAAGTATCATTTTTATGATAATTTCTCTTCTATTGAGAATTTTATTTTAGACCATTTTTGTATTAGTCTATTTCTACTAAGCTATTCTCAAAATTCAGTTTTTGTATTTCTTTTATATTACTGGCTATTATTATACCTAAATATTTTATATGTTGGGACAGTGGTATATATCTTTCATATTCATTTTGAATATTATACTTTTTTGGCCAGTTAACAAAATTTCTGTTTTGTTATGGTTAAAATTAAGACCTGAGCTTTTTTAAAGAAATCTATATAATCAAATAATTCCTGAATTGTTGGATTTACCTCCCAAAGTAATCAAAATGTCATCTGCAAACAATTGAATCTTTGAAGTTTTATTAAGACTTGTATCAAAATCTTTAATATTACTTTCTCCTTTAATCAGGTTTGCCCAAGGTTCCATAACAAAGTGAATAAAAGAGGCGATAAAGGACAACCTTGTTTAGTCTCCTTACTAATAGGTATGGACTGAGATAAAGTAGAACCAATTTTGTCATAAGCTTTGGAGCCTGTATATAACTGGGTGAAGTACCTCACAAAGAGGATTACTGGCCTCAAACAAATACCCTACACTCACCGCCTCAAAAAACTCCAGCTTTACTTCATAGCATATCGCTTACTCCGAGGTGATCTCTGCCTAACATATAAAGCGATGTCAAACCCAGAGCTGTTGGACATGCTTCACCTAAAGAAATCCCAATCCCTCTGAGCTACACTCTCTAGGGACCTAAACCTTGTCACCACAATAAACAGGACACGTTGGCGGGATAGATACCTGTCCCAGAGACTTCCTATACTCTGGACCAAGCTACCCATCTATGTCAAGCAAAGTTCTTCATTAGCACTCTTCAAGAAAAATCTTGATGAGTGGATGGGAAATAGGAAATACACCCCAGGGATCACTTCTGTGTGTCTGCTTGACAGTGGCACAGGAAAATAACTCTGTTGGTTGGGTAAGCCATGGAACCTTGTTGGCTAGGCTTACGTGGGCCTTTGGGCCGATAGCCTAGTACCTACCTGTGAACCTATAAGATTTATAAAATTATTTGAAAACTTAACTTCCTGTAGGATAATACAAAGGTAATCCCAAGTAACTATGTCAAAAGCACAGTTTATGTCTAAACTAACTATGGTTAGGTTATTTTTAAGTTTTTAGTTGATTCAGTTAAGGTTATTATTCTTTTAATAGGTTCATAGGTTTATACTAGGCTATCGGCCCTAAGGCATTTATAAGCCTAGCCCAAATTTTTGTGGCTTACGCCACCCCTTATATGAAAAAATACTGTGCCCATTAGTTTGTTGTGCCTCTGTCCAGCAGTGACACAGAGATGATTCCCGGGATAAACCTACGATCTCCCATCCACAGGTCAAGATTTCTCTTGAACAGAGCCAGCGAGGTGCTCTGCCTCACATGGATCGGGATTTTATTCCACAGCATAGGGAGTCTCTGAGTGATAAATCTATCCCTCCAGCACGTCCTATTTATATCCGTGCTAAGGTTTAAGTCGCTTGCTCTAGTGGTTTTGGTGGATTTGGATTTTTGAGGTGGAGCATGTCCATTAATTCGGGTTGGACATGGCCTTGTATGTCAGGCACATGTCACCTCTGAGCAGACGGTATGCAACTGAATAGAGCTGGAGTTTCTTCAATCTGGCAGCATATGACAGATTTTGGAGTCCCTTTATCTTTTTGGTGAGGAACTTTTGGGGTCTCTCCAACTGCTGCAGATGTCGGGTGAGATACATCCCGAATGGGGCATTGTACTCGATCATTGGTCTGATAAGTGAAGAGTACAGGGGAACAATGACCTCACTAGATCTGGATGTGAATCCCTTCATGATCAGGTGGGCAATGTAGAAGGTCTTTCTAACCACTTTAGCAACGTGAGTGTCAAAAGAAAGGCCACTGTCGACCTGGGTCCCCAGGTCCCTGATAACCTCTTCTGTGCTTAGTGGATTGCCACCTATATGGTAGCTTGGGGTTACCTTGTTTTTCCCGAAGGGTATGACTATACATTTTTTGGCGTTTAACTTCAGGCCATGGCTCTGGCACCAGCTATCTGATGTCCTTCAAGGATGCATCTGCAGTCATAACATATGGGTTGTCCTGCCTCAGGCAGCCCTTCGGTCGGCTGGATTCCAAAGTCTGGGTCTGGCCTTGGCTGATGTCGCACTTTCCCCGACGTCATAGCTTCTGGGGTATAAAGGCATCAGCCGACGCCATTTTCCTCCGTCTTTCTTGCCGTGCGGTGCCCGAAGCAGAAGCTGTTCGCAAGTGCCGGTCGGTCAGATCCAGAGATTTCAGCTACTGAATACTTCGAAAAAAGCTAAGTACCCCGTTGGGGACTCTTTCTTGCCTCAGCCGATGTCAGACAAAGTAAATAATTGTTTAACTTGTGGGAAACAAATACCTCATAAGGATTTCCATTCTTACTGCCTTCCTTGCTTAGGCCCAGACCACGACGTATCAGCTTGTTTAGCCTGTGCCTTCTTCAACCGACGGACTCTTAGACATCGGTCGGAGTTTGCAGAAGAATTTTTCGGATCCGCTTTTGCATGTAAAATGCCGTCGGAGACTCCGACTACGCATTTGGCCAAAAAACGCAGGGAAAAGGACCGACACACGTGGCCCGCGGTTTCGGCTGGAACCACGGCAAGGCCTACCGCGAGTGGCTCGGTTTCGGCTGAAACCGAGCCCTCTGTTCTTACTACGACAGAAACCTTACCTCCGACAACCGAGGCCAGTGAGGCCCCGGCTGAGTCGGCTTCAGAAATCCCTACCGAAGCTAGCGCTCAAGATTTGTCCGACACCATTCCATTGGACATTTCTACACCTGCACATGGGGCAGCTAGGCGCCCAGATTCTATGTCTATTAAGGCCTTTTCCAGGGCTAAAGCTGCCAAACTTTCAAAAGCTTTACCTGCCAAATTCTACTTCTCAGAGGCCTTCCTCAAGTTCTCAGATTCTCAGTCTTGCTGAGGACCTTATATCCTTGATTAGGGGTTCCCAACCTCACCCAGACAGGGCCACCCAACCTCCACCAGACAAAAGGCCTAGGACTGAACCCTCTGAACCTGTCTCCTCTGATTACTCCACGGATGGATCTGATTTGTCAGACCATCAGGAAGGGGCCTATTCTCCTTACGAGGATTCAGATGCTGAAGATTCTATCCCTTCGGCCTCCCCTTCTGAAGAATTTTCCTTTGGGGAGACCTTGCACTCTATGAGGGAACACTTTCAATGGCAGGGTCAGGATATTTCTGATTCTAGAAAAAGGCTAAGGACTTTTTTACATTTGCCCCAGCATAGGCCCTTAGCCATACCACCAGTGCTAACTGTAATTGATGATGTGTATAATGATGTTAGTTCTGCACCTGATTCTCTTCCTCCGGCCCCTGCCAAACCTGACAGATATTACAGGGTCCCAGATTCTCACTTCCACCTGTATAAAGCCCATGCTGCAGATCCAGAAACTATTTCACAGGGCCCAAAAGGTGTTGCAGCTGCCACTGCCAAAAATCCCCTACCCTCTGAAAGAGAGTCTAGAGCATTAGAGAGATGGGGTAAAAAGGTTTATACATCTGCTACTCTTTCTGCCAGGGCTTTAAACTGTCATTTCCATATGATACAGTATCAAGAATATTTGCTAGATCAGCTGAATAAGAAGCTTTCTTCTCCTGAACCTTTAGACCGTAAATCCCTTCAGGATTTGGTACACAGCTCTCAGCAGGTCAGTAATCATTTCTTAAAATGTGGCTATGATGCACTGGAGGCTTCATTTAGATCAGCTATGACTGGGACAGTAATTCGTAGGCATGCCTGGCTAAAAGAGCAATCCCTGCCAGACCATGTCAAGGCTAAGCTCCTAGATGCTCCAATGGAGAAACAAAGTTTATTTGGCTCCCCTGCACAGGAGATTCTAAAGAAGGTGGAAGAAAAAGCAAAATCTGTCCAAACAGTAAAGGAATTTCTACAGGTCCAACCTCTGAGGTTCAGCAGAAACTGGCCTTCCAAGAATTGGTCCTTTCCAGACACCTCCAGAGCACAGAGAGGCAGGAATAGACGCCCTCGAGGCAGAGGTCAATCAAAGGGTGCCTATAGGGGCCGTCAAGTGGCAGCCTGCCAACCAGAGGAGTAGTGCCACAGCTGCAACTACAACCACTAGCACAGGACAGACACAATGACTTGACTCTGATTCCACCTACCAGGGAACAACTGGAAGCTCCCTTGGGCGGAAAGCTGGCTTTATTCTCAAAAAACTGGCATTGCATTACAAAGGACACATGGACATTGCAAACAATAGACAAAAGGATACAGGTTTCACTTTCACACTTTACCAAAAAGGAGTGGAATGCCAAACCTACCACCAAATCAGAAGCCAGAGGCTTTAAGACAAATCAAAAATTTACTTCAGATGAAAGCGATAGAAAGGGTACCATCTATGGAACAAGGCCAAGGATTTTACTCCAGACTATTCCTTGTACCAAGAAAAGAAAACCAATGGAGGCCTATTCTCGACTTGTCCGCACTGAACACATATCTCATTGTACCAAAATTCAAAATGCTGACCCTACAGCAACTTCTTCCCATGTTGGGCAAGGAGTCTTGGCTGGTGACTCTAGATCTCAAGGAGGCATACCTGCACGTCCCTATCAGACCAGATTGCAGAAGACACCTCAGATTTCTTGCAGGATCAGAGCATTATCAATTCTCAGCATTACCCTTTGGCTTATCTACTGCGCCCAGAGTGTTCACGAAATGCCTGGCATCAGTAATTGCACATTGCAGACTTCAGGGAATTCAAATCTACCCATACCTGGACGACTGCCTAATACAAGCGGACAACAAGACAAAATTGATAAAGGATTTGGCCTATGTCATACACCTGCTACAGGCCTTGGGATACACAGTCAACATCCAGAAGTCAAGACTAGTGCCATCTCAAAGGATAACCTTTTTGGGTGCGGATCTGGACACAATAACTCAGATGGCTTTTCTCACAGAAGAAAAACAAAAACAACTTCCAGATTATTTCATGACTTTGACAAGACAAACTCAGCTTACTGCAAGGAAAGTCCTGCAGGCCCTGGGTTTCATGGCATCCTGCATAATCTTGATCCCACATGCCAGGCTGCATATGAGAAAATTACAATGGTACCTAAGGAATGTATGGTCTCAACACAGACACAGTCTAGAAACTATGATACCAATCATTCCATGCCTTCAAAAGGAATTCCTGTGGTGGGCTCAGGCCTGCCAGTCCAACAGAGGGTTGCCTTTCAAGAAACCAAAACCAAGGCAGACAATCACCACGGACGCCTCAGACCTAAGATGGGGAGCACACATGGAGGACAAATGTATCCAAGGCCTATGGCCTCAAGGACAGCTAAACTTGCACATAAACCAAAAGGAGATGCTGGCAGTGAAGCATGCAATCGAGGCATTCAAACCATTCCTCCAGCAAGGACATCTGCTGATAAGGACAGACAACACCACGGTCATGTGGTACATAAACAAACAGGGAGGCACGCATTCCTACCCTCTATGCCGGATGGCAATGGATCTGTGGAACCTAGGCCTGAATCTCAATATCCAGCTGCAGGCCATATTTGTACCAGGAAAAGAGAATACACTAGCAGACAGCTTAAGCAGGACTACCATGGATGCCCACGAATGGATGCTGCATCCAGACATCTTCAAACTCATAACAAAGAAATGGGGATTGCCAGAGATAGATCTGTTCGCCTCCCCTCTCAACCACCAAATGAAAAAATTCTGCTCAAGGACATACCACCCACAAGCCTGAAGGGTGGACTCTCTCTCTCTCAGCTGGAATGCCCTAATAGTGTATGCATTCCCACCTCTCCCATTGATGTACAAGGTTCTTCTGAAGATCAGGGAGGAACAGCCAAAGGTGATACTAATAGCTCCGGACTGGCCAAGGCAACACTGGTATCCGCTACTGAAAAACATGTCTCAGGCGAACTCATGGCCTCTACCCCTATGGCCTCTTCTTCTAACGCAGAACAATTTCAAGACCCTGCATCCAAACTTGAAAACTCTGCAACTAACTGCCTGAAAAATTGCTTAAAACCAAGCCAAACTGACTTATTTCAGAGGGTCAAGGACATCATCCTGGAGGCTCGCAGACCCTCCACAAGGAAGGCATACTCAGCTAAATGGAAGAGATTCCTCATTTGGAGCACATCAAAGGGCACAGATGTCACAGTGGCAAACCTAGCAGACATCCTAGAATACTTAGCAGAATTGTTCCACAATGGCCTGTCTTAGTCTTTCATTAAGATTCATGCTTCAGCAATTTCAGCAGAATACAATATGGATCCTCCTATCTTCTCTCACCCTCTACTCAGACAATTTCTGAGAGGGATCAAAATGTTAAACCTCCAAGGAGACCCCCTCTACCTGCATGGGATCTCAATTTTGTGCTGGAAAAATTGACACTACCTCCTTTTGAACCAGCAGCATCAGCAGACTTACAGTTTTTATCTTGGAAAACTGCTTTCCTTCTGGCAATCACTTCAGCAAGAAGAGTATCCGAGCTACAGGCATTAATGGCAGTACAGCCTTTCCTTATTTTTCACCAGGATAGAGTGTCTTTGAGAACCAATCCAACTTTCATGCCAAAGGTGGTATCCAGGGTATCCTTGAACCAAGCCATTCATTTGCCTACATTCTTCCCTAACCCACAGAACAAAGGAGAGAAACTCTTGCACACCTTGTATATACACAGACAACTACGCTACTATCTGGACAGGACTAAAACCACCAGAGAAACTGACCCAACTTTTTGTAGCCTATGCAACTGGGGTGCAAGGAAAAGCAATTTCCAAGCAGACAATTTCAAAATGGATAGGAAATTGCATTTGCTTTTGCTACTCTTTTCATGGAAATACAGCTCCTGAACATATCAGGCCTCATTCCACAAGGGCCACAGCCACCACTACAGCTTTCCTACGAGGGGTGGCTACCAAGGACAATTTAGAAGCTGCTACTTGGAGCTCCATGCATACATTTGCCAAGCATTATAATCTACCTTTATACTCCAGATCCCGAGCAGGCTTTGCAACTGCAGTTTTACAGGAGATCTTAACTACACCATCCTTATCTTAGTACCTCATCCCCTAGTTTGGCTATGGTATTCTACCCATATGTTATGACTGCAGATGCATCCTTGAAGGACATAGTACAGTTTTGTACCTACCATAAATGTAGATGTCCGATAGGTATGCATCTGCAGTCAGGATTACCCACCCTCCTTCCCCTCTGTGGTATTCCTAGGGTGCTTACCCCTCTTTCAGCTAGCTGGGGGAATCGGTTATGGTGTATTTGTTTGTTTGTATATATGTATATATTTTTTGCTACTGTTTGGAACATTCACATTTTTCCAAATTTAGCCTTCCTAGAGGGCACCTGGCATCTGGGGCAAGAAACACTGAGGAAGATGGCGTCGGCTGATGCCTTTATACCCCAGAAGCTATGACGTCGGGGAAAGTGCGACATCAGCCGAGGCCAGACCCAGACTTTGGAATCTGGCCGACCGAAGGGCTGCCTGAGGCAGGACAACCCATATGTTATGACTGCAGATGCATACCTATCGGACATCTACATTTATGGTAGGTACAAAACTGTACTTTTCCGTGAGTCCCTTCTGAAGGATATCCGTGTCCGATGCACTTTCCACTATGGCGCCCAGTTTGCAGTCGCCTGCAAACTTTGTCAGCCAAAGTCCTCCCATGTTGGCCTGTACTTCTGAGAAGTAGATGCCAACAATAGGGGCCAAGGACCGAGCCTGTGGGACACCACTTGTGACCGGCTTGGAGTCTGACATAGCGCCAGCAACTCTAACCCTGTGGGTTCTGTCCTTAAGCCAGTTTGCAACCCATCTTGTGACATATGGGTTTACATTTAAGCTGGTAAGTTTTTCTACAATACCCGAGTGGTATTGTGTCGAAAGCCTTTGCAAGGTCAAGGTAGGCTGTATGGACTGCCTTTCCTCATCAATGGCCTCGGTGACTGTTTCAAGAAGTCGACCAAGTTCAGAAGGCATGATCTGCCCTTGACGAAGCCAAACTGGGTCGGGTCCAATGTCTGCAAGTCCCCTATATCTTTGTTTATGAGCTCCATTATGATCCTCTCCATAGCTTTGCAGACTAGACTTGTTAAGCTTATGGGGGTAATTACCAGGGTCCATAGAGGCACCGCCTTTGTGGAGTGGGACCACAGTTGCCGCACACCACTCCTTGGGCACGTATCCTGGGGTAAGGCTGAGATTAAACAGCTGCCTTATGTGCGGTTTAATTCCTCATTTAGCTCGTAGCACACAGCTGGGGACACCATCCGTCCCATTGATGCTGTGTTTTAGCTTTAGAGAGAGCAGCTTTCACCTGCATTTGAGATGTCTGGGAGGCTACACTCTGCTGGGATAGTTATCTCTCCTTTAGGTGGAGAGGGGTGAAGTTTGCACTGAACCTGTCTGCCAGTATGTTGGCAATGTCTGTCCGTTCAGTGACTTTTGTATCATTTTGGACTAATTCTGAGCATATCTGGCAGTTTCCACCCAGGTTCCTAACATAGCTGAAAAAGGCCTTATGATTGTCCTTGAATCCATGGCAATTTTTCTCTCAAAATTGACCTTAGTTGATTTTATGAGTGCTCGTATTTTTTACTAATAATGATCAGGGGTGACTTCGCTTTTATGGATTTTGTTCTATCATGTAATTGCTTTCTCCTCTTATTGTAAAGTTTGTTAATGGCTGGGGTTCACCAGACTGGACGCTTGCCCTTTGTGGAAAGAGTCTTGGTTTTATTTGGGATTGCCTGATCCATGCAGTCCTGGAGGTGTTCATAGAAGGCATTTGTAAGGGCTTCCGCAGCTTGGGTTGTGGTTTCCACTGGCTCAGGGGCCTTGAAGGATACCACACCAGTCTTGAGTAGTGTGAAGTTTGCTTTAGAGAAGTTCTTCACTGTGGTCTTTTGTTTGGGTTGGGGCGGATGTGGATTTCCAGTGAGATTAGTTTATGATCAGATCTCACCAATGAGGGATATACTCCGGTGTGGAGCATTTTGTCCCCATGTTTGTGATAATGAGATCTAGTATATTTTCTCCTCTCATGGGAACAGTGACTAGCTGTTCCATGGCATTTGAATTTATGAACTCCAGGAACCGTTGGGCTAGAAAGTTAGGGCTTGAGTAATGTTCCCAGTCTATATTCGGGTAGTTGAAGTCACCCAGTATGATGGTGTTTGGAGATACATTTATACCCTCCAGTGTCTTCAGGAAGGCTGTGTGGGGTTCCTGAGTTTGAGAGGGTGGCCTGTAGCATGCTACAATTTGTAGAGCAGTTTTGCCTATGGTTAGTTGCACCTGGATGGTTTCCGGCTTGTATTGCCACCAACCTGGAGGTGTGGGTATCCTTTATGAATATGGATACACCCCCTCCTTTTGTGGTGTGGTCCGGGTTTTGGGGCCGGAATGCATGATATGAGGTAAAACCTAATAGTGCCGGGGTGCTCTCAGGAGCCTTGAACCAGGTTTCAGTTACAGCACAGACATCGATGTTCTCCATACTGAGAAGAGCCTCGAGTGTGTGCATTTTGAGATTTAGACATCTGGCATTGAGCAGCATTACCCTCAGTTTCTTCCCATTTTTGTTTTCTAGGGTGGTAGGTGTAGAATTTGAGCCTTGCCTAAAAAAGGCACTATGGGGGTGGCAAGAGCCTTAACCAATATCCGGAATTCCAGGGGTGACAGGTGCAAGCCGTCCCTTGCGAAGCAGCGTGGCTTGTCAAGCATGTCATCCCAGGCAGACAGACACTGGATCCCCTTTGAATGACACCAGACATTAAGCCAATTGTTAAAGCTGATCATCTTGTCTCTATATTGTGGAATCATTCTTGGTGAAGGAATGATACTGCTCAGGGTCAGGGTCATACCTGCCTGGGCTACATAATCAGAGAGCTCCTCTATGTCTCTTTTCATGTAGTCCAGGGAGGTACGTCTCAGGTCGTTCACACCAGCATGGACAATGACTGTGTCATATTTGTACTTGCCGTGGAGTGACCAGAGTGCTTGTGTTATGTGGCGGATTCTAGCACCCGATAGGCAGCTTACTGTGACCCTCTCCTTGTTCAGCCTGGTGAGTGGGACGTCAGTGTGTCTGACTATGGAGTCACCTATGACAAGTATGTTTGGTGTTGTATTTGGCCTTAAGGGCTGTGACTGCTTTGCACACTGCTTTTGTGGTTTATGTGGGGTGTCTTGAGGTAGCAGTTGTTTGGGTGTCTGCTTTGGAGGCCTCTGCTGTTTAGGTAAATTTTTACTCAGAGCCTCCGAGTATGTCTTTGTGTGTTTATGTGTTTGATTCATTGGTGTGGTAGCATTATGTGAGGCTGGTTTTGTGGTGTGTGTAGTTGCCTTCTCCTCCTGTCTGGTCTTGCCAGTCCTGAGTTGAGAGAGCTCAGCCTCCAGTTTGGCTAAATAGCTGCATCTCTCAGAAGTATTTGTGTTATGTGGGAGGAGGAGAGGGTTGTCTGTGTACATGAGGCAGTTATAACATTGCCTCAAGATTTCCAGATTCACCAGCTGGACCGGAGAGGAGATTGACAACTGACCTTTGGACATGCTAGAATAATATTGGGAATTCCTTAATTGAAAACAAGGGCCAGTGGGGAGTGAGGGTGTAGTGCTTTTAATTTTTAGTGCTGACTTATATAATTGCTTTAGTGAGCAAGTGCCAGGTAACTTGAGTGCAATGTGTTACAAGTAACTAAATGCAAAAACGACAAACAGTAACTTTCTTTCAAGTGAAACAAGGAACTAGTACAGTAAGCAATGCAGATATCACTAGTGATCCACAGAAGCTGAGAAGCCGTATTAGGTGGAATTAGCTTCCAGGGAAATAACAAGCAAACAAACAACAAGCATATAAACAAAGCTAGATTCAGCAGGCCTGGATCTAGTCTATGCTAGAGCAAACAAGGTATCCCAATTTCAGTAAGATACAGTTCAAATATTCAGGCACTATAAACCTTTAACCAGAAATTCCCAGCTCAGAAGGGCAGAGTCCAGCCTCTTCTCCCACAAGAGTGCAGACCACGAACCTTCTTAATGTAAAATAACTGGCCTGAAGCCCAAGTGCCTAAACCAGAACTAATACCCTTGGACACTGGGCTCTCAATCAGCAGTTCCCAACTTAGAAGGATGAAAGCTACCTGTCCTGCCACCACAGTGCTTGCCACAAACCTTCCTAATGAAAAACTGGTCTGAAGCCCAAGTGCTTAATCCAAAAGACTTAGAATGATAGCTACACTTTAATCAAGTTACAGCCAAGCAGTAATAAATACAATTGAATACTTTAGAGAATGTCTGGATTAGTGCTCAAGTTACACAAACAAAGCTAGATCCAGCAGGCCCGAATCCAGTCTATGCCACAGCAAACAAGGCGCACCAACTTCGGTAAGAAGCAGTTCAGATATGCATGCACTATAAGCCTTTAACCAGAAATTCCCAGCTCAGAAGGGCAGAGTCCAGCCTCTCCTCCCACAAGAGTGCAGACCACGAACCCTCTTAATGTAAAATAACTGGCCTGAAAGCCCAAGTGCTTAAACCAGAATTAATACACTTTTAGAATAACAGACACTGAGCCCTCAATCAGCAGTTCCCAACCTAGAAGGATGTAAGCTACCTGTTCTGCCACAACAGTGCAGACCACAAACCCTCTCATTGCAAAACAACTGGTCCGAAGCCCAAGTGTTTAAACCAAAAGGCTTAGAATGAGTTACACCAAGCAGTAATAAATACAATTGAGTATTTTTAAGATGATGCAAAAGTAAAATGAAGTAGGTAGAAACACAAGTACGGTAAAAGCAGATAATTTTTTTTTTTTTATCTGAACAAGTGCTGAGATCAAAGAAACAGATTTGAGTGCTGAAACTAGAAAACTGGCTAGTTATAAGAAAAAAAAAAAAAAAAGCTAGAAGGCTTCCCTCAAACACAGAAGGGCTTGGGGGCTCAGAAGCCTACAAATAGTCTATAACACTCAACAGGAAAGGCAGGAAATAAGCTTAATTTTTTTTTTGTCTGTTTCCTAGATGCTCTCTTTGTACACAGTAGGAGTGCCTGAAATCAGAGTATGATCTCACTGCACTCAGTTGAGTGAGCAAATGAGATGGGCCCAGAGGCAGGCTGAGGGGCGGGCAGTTTCAAGGCCACTAAGATTAACACCTAAACAAAAACAGGGAGGGTGGGTGGGAATAACTGAAGAGCAGAATAACTGCCACTTGAGTTAAATATTCCTTCAACACAGTTTAAATCAAATTAAATACTGTATTTTTTTAAAAAAAAGTGCAGATAAAGGTACTTAAATTCTCTTATACGTCCAGTTGAATATAACCAAGTTCTTAGCTGGCCAAAGCTGAGGTTTTTTGATAATGTTATCAAAAGTTGTTCTATTCATTATGAAACCTGTTTGGTCCTCATCTACTAAGTTGGGAAGAAAATTTTTAAGCCTCTTTGCATATATGGACATAAACATTTTATAATCTGTGTTTAATAACGATATAGGTCTATATGAATTACATTTTGTAGGGTATTTTTCAGACTTTAAGATGGGAGAAATAAATGTATGTTTCCAAGACAGAGGGATGGTATTATTATTTTTGTATTCAGTTAAAAACTGAAAGTAACAATGTTAGAGCTTCATTCGGTAAAATTTTGTATATTTTTGGGATACCATCATTACCGAGTGCTTTGTTTTGTTTGAGTATATTAATTTGTTCTGGAATGTCTTTTAATGTAATTTGTCTATCAAGTAGCTTGGTTTGTTCTTCTTTTAATTATTTTTTTAGTGTTTTTATTGATAAAAGCTTGAATATCTTTCTTTGGATTTATTAGTGCAGAATATTGGTTAAGCTTAAGTAAAAATGTTCTAAATTCATTTAATATGTTATGTGCGTCGGATACCTTTTTTCTTATGAGGTGAATCTATTTCTTTAATATGATTAAATTTGCTTAATCTTTTTACTTTATTAGCTAAAATATTCAAAGATCTGGGATTTATTAAAAAAAAATAATAAATTTCAAAACTAATCATAGTTTTATAGTTTAAAATTTCAAGATATTTCTTATTTAGGGGGTTTATTTCCTCCAATTTGGATTTTTTGATAACTCAAGGTTCAAGATATCAAGCTTAGAGTGTTTCTCTTTTACATCTTTATCCTATAAAAGTATATTTTTTGTGCCAGTCAATTCCGCTATACAAATACGCCTTCATGGCACCCCAGATGAAAATTTCAGATTATTATTGGCATTAAATCCCAAAACATTATGGACTTCTTCTAATATAAAGGTGTTAAAATCTTTTAATGTAGTGATATATGCTGGTATCAGTTTTATCTGAATGTTGTTACGAGTATAAATATGTATATCAAAGGTTATAGAGTTATGATCTGAACTGGGACAAGTAATAACTTTCACATTACTTAAAGAATCAGTTAAACTATTGGAGATAAAGACTATGTGTGAAAAAACAGTATAGCCTAATAATTTTGGGTCAGCATAATTATCAATGTCCTTCAATAAAAAGGAATTTGTAAATTCTTTTAGAAGTTTGGCTGAACTCAAAACTTTTCTAGTACCTTTAAAAGAAGAGTCTGAGCTATTAAAATGCAGTTAAAGTCTCCAGCTAATATAATAATTCCTTTAGATAATTGAATGATATGATCTATATGTTGCTGTGCTGAGCTCTGTCCAAAGCCAGGAATCCAGTACATGTTAATTAGAGTGAAGATTAAGTTATTAAACTATATGACAATAGAAACTGTCATACCTTTATTATCTTTGTATGAGTCTATAATTTTAGGTTGTGGTAATTTGTTATTCCAAAGTATTGCAACAACTCTCTTTTTTTGAGTGTGCTGAGAGCTATTGAGTATTGAAAAGGATTTAGATCCTAACTTGGAAACATCACCCTCTAACAAATGAGTTTCTTGCAGAAAGATTAATTGTGAGTTATTTAACTGGAGATATTTAAAGATCTTCTCCTGTTAGGGTTATTCAAACCATTTTATGTTAAGAAATACAATGTAAAAATGTCATATTTTAAGAGTATTGATGAGTACTATACACTGATTAGAACTTTCAATAAACTTAGAACTATGAGATGAAACAATGTTGGAGATATATCTATATATACAGTATGAAACATAGGCAAAAAGATCTAAAATTGAAATGATATGAATATATAAATAACAGTTTTAAATAACAGTTTTCTATACTTGTTTTAGGGAACATCAAAAAGTGTACTATCAAGAAATAATAACAGAATTTTATAACAATCCCTCAAAAACCCACACACTCTTAATTTGAGTGACAGTAATCACCCAAATTAACTGACTACTAGCAGCAAGTTTCTGTCAAGCTCCACCTGAATATGAACTAGTTCATAATTAAAAACATGGCTTGTGAATAATACTGTCTATATTATGCAGAAGAAGAAGTTATCAAATACTCTATGCTAAATTAACTAGTAGACAAGATAATTTAAATTGAATTGCAACAAAGATTAACATGTTATAAGGTAACAAAGACTAATATCATAATTTAGCCGTACTATAAGGTTGTGAAATTACTAAGGTTGTATTAAAGATTCCCATATTTAAAGTTGTCAAAAATGTAAGAGTTACTACATTAGCCAAGTAAGAAAAGTAACTCATATGGCTAGTAATGAATGAATGATTGAACTGGACGTATAAGAGAATTTAAGTACCTTTTTCTGCACTTTTTTTTTTTAAAAATACAGTATTTAAATTGATTTAAACTGTGTATGAAGGAGTGTTGAAGGAATTTTTATCTGAAGTTATTCTGCTCTTCAGTAACTCGAACTAAAGCTAGTGTTGGCTGAATTTTGTTATTTGCTAGTAATTACAGGTGTGGGGGTAGCCACATTCTTTGATTTCCTGTCCTTGCATATTTAAACTGGTGCATGTGAAATAATTCCTGCTTTAAAACTTCAGCTTGGCCAGCTAAGTACTTGGTTATATTCAACTGGACGTATAAGAGAATTTAAGTACCTTTTTCTGCACTTTTTTTTAAAAATACAGTATTTAAATTGATTTAAACTGTGTATGAAGGAGTGTTGAAGGAATTTTTATCTGAAGTTATTCTGCTCTTCAGTAACTCGAACTAAAGCTAGTGTTGGCTGAATTTTGTTATTTGCTAGTAATTACAGGTGTGGGGTAGCCACATTCTTTGATTTCCTGTCCTTGCATATTTAAACTGGTGCATGTGAAATAATTCCTGCTTTAAAACTTCAGCTTGGCCAGCTAAGTACTTGGTTATATTCAACTGGACGTATAAGAGAATTTAAGTACCTTTTTCTGCACTTTTTTTTTTAAATACAGTATTTAAATTGATTTAAACTGTGTATGAAGGAGTGTTGAAGGAATTTTTATCTGAAGTTATTCTGCTCTTCAGTTATTCCCACCCACCCGCCTTGTTTTTGTTTTGGTGTTAATCTTAGTGGCATTGAAACTGCCCGCCCCTCAGCCTGCCTCTGGGCCCATCTCATTTGCTCACTCAACTGAGTGCAGTGAGATCATATTCTGATTTCAGGCACTCCTACTGTGTACAAAGAGAGCATCTGGGAAATAGAAAAAAAAAATTAAGCTTATTTCCTGCCTTTCTTGTTAAGTGGTACAGACTATTTGTAGGCTTCTGAGCCCCCAAGCCCTTCTGTGTTTGAGGAAGCCTTCTAGCTTGTTTTTTCTTATAACTAGCCAGTTTCTAGTTTCAGCACTCAAATCTGTTTCTTTGATCTCAGCACTTGTTCAGAAAAAAAAAAAAATTTCATCTGCTTTTACTGTACTTGTGTTTTTACCTACTTCTTTTTACTTTTGCATCATCTTAAAATACTCAATTGTATTTATTACTGCTTGGTGTAACTCATTCTAAGCCTTTTGGTTTAAACACTTGGGCTTCGGACCAGTTAGTTGTTTTGCACTGAGAGGGTTTGTGGTCTGCACTGTTGTGGCAGAACAGGTAGCTTACATCCTTCTAGGTTGAGAACTGCTGATTGAGGGCTCAGTGTCTGTTGTTCTAAAAGTGTATTAATTCTGATTTAAGCACGTGGGCTTTCAAGCCAGTTATTTTACATTAAGAGGGTTCGTGGTCTGCACTCTTGTGGGAGGAGAGGCTGGACTCTGCCCTTCTGAGCTGGGAATTATTGGTTGAAGGCTTATAGTGCATGCATATCTGAACTGTTTCTTACTGAAGTTGGTGCGCCTTGTTTGCTGTGGCATAGACTGGATTCGGGCCTGCTGGATCTAGCTTTGTTTGTGTAACTTGAGCACTAAGTCAGACATTCTCTAAAGTATTCAATGGTATTTATTACTGCTTGGTTGTAACTTGATTAAAGTGTTGCTATCATTCAAGTCTTTTGGATTAAGCACTTGGGCTTCAGACCAGTTGTTTTACATTAGGAAGGTTTGTGGCAAGCACTGTGGTGGCAGGACAGGTAGCTTTCATCCTTCTAAGTTGGGAACTGCTGATTGAGAGCCCAGTGTCCAAGTGTATTAGTTCTGGTTTAGGCACTTGGGCTTCAGGCCAGTTATTTTACATTAAGAAGGTTCGTGGTCTGCACTCTTGTGGGAGAAGAGGCTGGACTCTGCCCTTCTGAGCTGGGAATTTTCTGGTTAAAGGTTTATAGTGCCTGAATATTTGAACTGTATCTTACTGAAATTGGTTCACCTTGTTTGCTCTAGCATAGACTAGATCCAGGCCTACTGAATCTAGCTTTGTTTATATGCTTGTTGTTTGTTTGCTTGTTATTTCCCTGGAAGCTAATTCCACCTAATACAACTTCTCAGCTTCTGTGGATCACTAGTGATATCTGCATTGCTTACTGTACTTATTTCCTTGTTTCACTTGAAAGAAAGTTACTGTTTGTCGCTTTTGCATTTAGTTACTTGTAACACATTGCACTCAAGTTACCTGGCACTTGCTCACTAAAGCAATTATATAAGTCAGCACTAAAAATTAAAAGCACTACACCCTCACTCCCCACTGGCCCTTGTTTTCAATTAAGGATTTCCCAATATTATTCTAGCATGTCCAAAGGTCAGTTGTCAATCTCCTCTCCGGTCCAGCTGGTGAATCTGGGAATCTTGAGGCAATGTTATAACTGCCTCATGTACACAGACAACCCTCTCCTCCTCCCACATAACACAAATACTAGCGAGATGCAGCTATTTAGCCAAACTGGAGGCTGAGCTCTCTCAACTCAGGACTGGCAAGACCAGACAGGAGGAGAAGGCAACTACACACACCACAAAACCAGCCTCACATAATGCTACCACTCCACTGAATCAAACACATAAACACACAAAGACATACTCGGAGGCTCTGAGTAAAATTTACCTAAACAGCAGAGGCCTCCAAAGCAGACACCCAAACAACTGCTACCTCAAGACAACCCACAAGCAACACATAAACCACAAAAGCAGCATGCAAAGCAGTCACAGCCCTTAAGGCCAAATAAAACACCAAACATACTTGTCATAGGTGACTCCATAGTCAGACACACTGACGTCCCACTCACCAGGCTGAACAAGGAGAGGGTCACAGTAAGCTGCCTATCGGGCGCTAGAATCCGCCACATAACACAAGCACTCGGGTCACTCCACGGCAAGTACAAATATGACACAGTCATTGTCCATGCTGGTGTGAATGACCTGAGACGTACCTCCCTGGACTACATGAAAAGAGACATAGAGGAGCTCTCTGATTATGTAGCCCAGGCAGGTATGACCCTAACCCTGAGCAGTATCCTTCCTTCACCAAGAATGATGCCACAATATAGAGACAAGATGATCAGCTTTAACAATTGGCTTAATGTCTGGTGTCATTCAAAGGGGATCCAGTGTCTGTCTGCCTGGGATGACATGCTTGACAAGCCACGCTGCTTCGCAAGGGACGGCTTGCACCTGTCACCCCTGGGATTCGGATATTGGCTAAGGCTCTTGCCACCCCCATAGTGCCTTTTTAGGCAAGGCTCAAATTCTAAACCTACCACCCTAGAAAACAAAATGGGAAGAAACTGAGGGTAATGCTGCTCAATGCCAGAAGTCTAAATCTCAAAATGCACGACTCGAGGCCCTTCTCAGTATGGAGAACATCGATGTCTGTGCTGTAACTGAAACCTGGTTCAAGGCTCCTGAGAGCACCCGGCACTATTAGGTTTTACCTCATATCATGCGTTCGCCCCAAAACCCGGACCACACCACAAAAGGAGGGTGTATCCATATTCATAAAGGATACTCATACCTCCAGGTTGGTGGCAACGCACGAAGCGGAAACCATCCAGGTGCAACTAACCATAGGCAAAACTGCTCTACAAATTGTAGCATGCTACAGGCCACCCTCTCAAACTCAGGAACCCCACACAGCCTTCCTGAAGACACTGGAGGGTATAAATGTATCTCCAAACACCATCATATTGGGTGACTTCAACTACCGAATATAGACTGGGAACATTACTCAAGCCCTAACTTTCTAGCCCAACGGTTCCTGGAGTTCATAAATTCAAATGCCATGGAACAGCTAGTCACTGTTCCCACGAGAGGAGAAAATATACTAGATCTCATTGTCACAAACATGGGGACAAAATGCTCCACACCGAAGTATATCCACCATTGGTGAGATCTGATCATAAACTAATCTCACTGGAAATCCACATCCCGCCCCCACCCCAAGCAAAAAAAACCATAGTGAAGAACTTCTCTAAAGCAAACTTCACACTACTCAAGACTGGTGTGGTATCCTTCAAGGCCCCTGAGCCAGAGGAAACCACAACCCAAGCTGCGGAAGCCCTTACAAATGCCTTCTATGAACACCTCCAGGACTGCATGGATCAGGCAATCCCAAATAAAACCAAGACTCTTTCCACAAAGGGCAAACGTCCTGTCTGGTGGACCCCAGCCATTAACAAACTTTACAATAAGAGGAGAAAGCTATTACATGATAGAACAAAATCCATAAAAGGGAAGTCACCCTGATCATTATTAGTAAAAAATACGAGCACTCATAAAATCAACTAAGGCCAATTTTGAGAGAAAAATTGCCATGGATTCAAAGGACAATCATAAGGCCTTTTCAGCTATGTTAGGAACCTGGGTGGAAACTCCCAGATATGCTCAGAATTAGTCCAAAATGATACAAAAATCACTGAACCCACAGACATTGCCAACATACTGGCAGACAGGTTCAGTGCAAACTTCACCCCTCTCCCCTAAAGGAGAGATAACTATCCCAGCCGAGTGTAGCCTCCCGGACATCTCAAATGCGCAGGTGAAAGCTGCTCTCTCTAAAGCTAAAACACAGCATCAATGGGACCGGATGGTGTCCCCGGCTGTGTGCTACACGAGCTAAATGAGGAATTAAACCCGCACATAAGGCAGCTGTTTAATCTCAGCCTTACCACAGGATACGTGCCCAAGGAGTGGCGACGGCAACTGTGGTCCCACTCCACAAAGGCGCCTCTACGGACCCTGGTAATTACCCCATAAGCTTAACAAGTCTAGTCTGCAAAGCTATGGAGAGGATCATAATGGAGCTCATAAACAAAGATATAGGGGACTTGCAGACATTGGACCCGACCCAGTTTGGCTTTGTCAAGGGAAGATCATGCCTTTTGAACTTGGTCGACTTCTTCAAACAGTCACCAAGGCCATTGATGATGGAAAGGCAGTCCATACAGCCTACCTTGACCTTGCAAAGGCTTTCGACACAATACCCCACTCGGTATTGTAGAAAAACTACCAGCTTAAATGTAAACCCATATGTCACAAGATGGGTTGCAAACTGGCTTAAGGACAGAACCCACAGGGTTAGAGTTGCTGGCGCTGTGTCAGACTCCAAGCCGGTCACAAGTGGTGTCCCACAGGGCTCGGTCCTTGGCCTCTATTGTTTGGCATCTACTTCTCAGAAGTACAGGCCAACATGGGAGGACTTTGGCTGACAAAGTTTGCAGACGACTGCAAACTGGGCCATAGTGGAAAGTGCATCGGACACGGATATCCTTCAGAAGGGACTCACGGAAACAGATAGCTGGTGCCAGAGCCATGGCCTGAAGTTAAACGCCAAAAATGTATAGTCATACCCTTCGGGAAAAACAAGGTAACCCCAAGCTACCATATAGGTGGCAATCTACTAAGCACAGAAGAGGTTATCAGGGACCTGGGGACCCAGGTTGACAGTGGCCTTTCTTTGACACTCACATTGCTAAAGTGGTTAGAAAGACCTTCTACATTGCCCACCTGATCATGAAGGGATTCACATCCAGATCTAGTGAGGTCATTGTTCCCCTGTACTCTTCACTTATCAGACCAATGATAGAGTACAATGCCCCATTCGGGATGTATCTCACCCGACATCTGCAGCAATTGGAGAGACCCCAAAAGTTCCTCACCAAAAGGATAAAGGGACTCCAAAATCTGTCATATGCTGCCAGATTGAAGAAACTCCAGCTCTATTCAGTCGCATACCGTCTGCTCAGAGGTGACATGTGCCTGACATACAAGGCCATGTCCAACCCGAATTAATGGACATGCTCCACCTCAAAAAATCCAAATCCACCAAAACCACTAGAGCAAGCGACTTAAACCTTAGCACGGATATAAATAGGACGTGCTGGAGGGATAGATTTATCACTCAGAGACTCCCTATGCTGTGGAATAAAATCCCGGTCCATGTGAGGCAGAGCACCTCGCTGACTCTGTTCAAGAGAAATCTAGACCTGTGGATGGGAGATCGTAGGTTTACCCCAGGAATCATCTCTGTGTCACTGCTGGACAGAGGCACAACAAACTAATGGGCACAGTATTTTTTCATATAAGGGGTGGCGTAAGCCACAATAATTTGGGCTAGGCTTATAAATGCCTTAGGGCAGATAGCCTAGTATAAATCTATGAACCTATGAACCAATGTGTCAGCATAATATTAAATAACAAATCATCAGGTGGAAAGAGAAAAAATAAAGAACATTTTACTTCTAATGTTAATAATTCTTGCTTTTGCAACCTAGTTTTCAGTTATATGCTATATTTAGTGAAAATATAATCAGGAAATTAAAATTAAACTTTTTTTTAAAACTATAGAGTCATGATTTTACTAAGGTAATAAATCTGTATTAGATCAACTCACTGCAGAAATGCTTCATATTATATAGGAAGTAGTATAACAAAGTTATTTGGAAACAATTAAGAATGTAACTGCATAAATGGATATATTCAGATTTTCTTTTAAATATTTAAGTCATTCTGTTATAACCAAGAAATATAATAAACTAATCATTTGTAAGATGTAATGTGAATTTAATAGAGGATAAAACCAATAAAGGCAAACCAAAAATCTATTTAAAGTAAGAATTTTAACTATAAGTCTAGAATGAATAAAATAATTACTGTTTTACAAGCTTTTAACAAGAGTTATACCATCCTTAAATGTACAACAGGAAAGAACCAAATCTATTTACTAAGCTTACATAAATATTAAGATACAGATAACAAAAGTAACACTTCAGTAAAGATTTAAAAAGCTATGTATAGATTGTGCCCAGCTATTTTTGGTACTTCTAATCTTTACATATCTAATAAGCAACACAAGAGTACTAATAACATAGTACTGTATAAACCCAACTATTAAGATTAAATAAGTTTGTACTGCTACTTTATACCTTGTAATAAAACTGCACCAAGTCTGCTTTATACTAATTAATAATGATTAATGCATAACATAATGAGACCTTTCTCTTTTGGTCTCCACTGAGGAAAAAAAAGCCTCTCAGCTCTGTAGGAGAATACCAGATAACAGATATAAAACAAATATGTAATAGTTAAGAGCATAAGATTTTTCCAAGATGTCAGCACTTCCATATAAATACGTGCATATACATACTCAGAGATACAGAAAGTATGCATCGAATATACTTGGTTCTTAAAACTCTAAGCATGTCATGTAATGTGCAACATATTAAATATTATCTGTGGCACTCATTATTAAAAAAAACAGTATCCAGAACAAAATTAGATGCAACAGTATATAAATAACTATTAAATACATGTCATATCCAGAAGAATGTCTGAACATTAATTAAATTATCAACAGTGGAAGTGAATTCCAACAGTAGTATTAGTATTTTTAAAACATGTCATGTAATGTGCAACATATTAAATATTATCTGTGGCACTCATTATTAAAAAAAACAGTATCCAAAACAAAATTAGATGCAACAGTATATAAATAACTATTAAATACATGTCATATCCAGAAGAATGTCTGAACATTAATTAAATTATCAACAGTGGAAGTGAATTCCAACAGTAGTATTAGTATTTTTAAAACATGTATAATAATTTTACTAGAGAAATGATACTTGTTGCTTTAATATTACATGAAAACAACCCCTCTGTACTTACCAAATAAATAACTATATTGGTTACTTTCTATGTTAAAATAAAATATAGCTTGCAGGCATCAAAGTCTTTGTTACTTATTTAGCGATGATTTTACCTTTTGTAAACTGCAAAAAACTGAGATGTTCATCGTGTTACCCTGCTGCAGTCATCACACTTGGGTTATCCTGTCGTCAGGCAGTCCCGCAGTCGGCCTGAATTCCAAAGTCTTGGTCCGGCGTCTGTTGCTGTCGCTTCTTCCCTGACGTCAGTGAGAAGTTCAGTAATGCGTGTGGTCCTCTCCAAGCCGCAAAAAGTGCGAGCACCCTCCAAATATTAGGCGGGAAGCAACAGGCATTTCATACAACAACTGAGGGCATCCTAAGTCCCGAGAGGTTCACGGGACACTCCAGCAGCACTTCATTGCTTCACTGTGTGAAACAGCAGAGAGAGGCAAAAAGAAAAAACAAAAAAAGGGGAAACAACTCACGGATCTACTGTGCTCCAGCATTCATCACAAGCCCAAAGCCACCAACGAACAGGGCTTAAGCAAACGAAAACAATACCACAATAAGAGCATCAAATAAAGCCACTATGCCTAAACCAACAACAAAAGACACTATAACCACAAAGACATGAGAATAGGCTTTTCCAAAACCATAATCAAATGTAGGTATTCAACAGCCCCATACTGAAACGAGCAATGAGTCAAGAAACAAAACTGTAAATCAATATAAAGAATTATCAGCCAGATAGCTGTCTCTAAATGCCAGCAACTGCAAAGTTAAATTATAGGCTAAGGGAAGTGAAGACTAAATGAAATATGAATCTTAAAACCTTTTATATATGCACCAGATTAATGAAATGAAAGGAAAAGACTGTAACCGGAACACCTACCATAGAATCCCAGTAATATGCAGCTACTTAGTATCACTAAACAAAAACAAATTTAGGTAATGCTGTCTGTGTGTTCAAAGGCATATGTAAGCAAGGGACAATAAGGAGATCTTTTTTCTCTTTAATAAACAGAGTATATTTTAAAGTAACTAAATATATAACATATACTGTAATTTTTAAGAAATAACTATAATAAGGAGAACTAAAGAATATTAGTAAAGGTAAATTATAAAAAAAAAAAGCTAAAGGCAATTATGAAAATCTATTAACTGTTCAGTAAGAAGCATAAGCCAAAAACACAAGATAATAAAGAATACATTACCACTCACCTGTTGATTCGTTTTCATTTTCCTGGACTACTGAGTCATAAGAAAAAATTCTTCTGTAAGGAAAAAGAAAATAAAAACCATGTTGTACAAAGTTGATTTTTAAGTTTCTTCTTGTGATCAACTGTTTTCCAGGTTCCATTTTCAGCAATTCTTTTAAGACTGGAACTTGCCCAGTCCATTTCATCTATTTATTCCAAAATTTTGTTAGATTTAATGTATTTGATAGCTGCATCTTCTTCCTTCAAGATGATCCTAAGATTTTTGAGGAACATTTTCAGCCTTACAGGGAAAAGCAGGTGAGATTTTATTTGTGCTTATTTTAGTTCCTTGAGTAATGGTAGGAATTGTTTCCTTTTAGTTGTGACAGATGTAGAATAGTCATTGTCAAAACGTATAATGTTATCTTTGTATTTAGTAGGTGACTTAGACCAAGCAGTCTTCAAAACGATTTCTTTATCCTGAGTTGATAGAAATTTGACTGTGACATTTTGTGGAATTACTTCTGGTAAATTTGGATGTAGATAGAGACCTGTGAGCACTTTCTATACCAAAAGAAAGTGCTTCAGGAAGCTGTAAAATATCTGGTAGCCATGAGGTTAAAAATTTCTCCAAGTTATTTTCTTCTAGGTTGTCTGGCAGTCCAAAGATCCTGATGTTATTTCTTCGGGATCTATTCTCAAGATCATCTATTTTAGTTTGAAGTAGGGAATTTTGTTTCAGAATGAATTCTAAATGATGTTCATTTTGTTGTATTCTGCTGTCCATGTCATTTAAAGATGTTTCAATACCTGTAATTTGTTTCTTCTGCTGCTTAAGGTCTTAGGTTCATAGTTTAGGTACTAGGCTATCTACCTGAAGGCATTTATAAGCCTAGCCAGAATGTGTTGGCTTTCGCCACCCCCTTAGATTAGTTCCCTGTGCCTCTGTCCAGCAAAGCCACTGATGTGATCCTGTGGGTAAACTTTCTGTTTCTCATCCATTAGTCAAGGTTTCTCTTGAAGGGTGTTAGTGAAGAACTCTGCCTAATATAGATTGGAATTTTGTTCCAAAGCATGGGAGGTCTCTGGGACAGGAATCTATCCCTCCAGCACGTCCTATTTATTGTTGTGGTGAGGTTTAGATCCCAAGAGTGTGTGGCTCGAGGGGATATGGTTTTCTTTAGGTGGGGCATGTCCATCAATTCTAGGTTGGACATGGCCTTGTATGTCAGGCAGAGATCACCTCTTAGTAGGCGGTATACAACCAAGTTCAGCTGGAGTTTCTTCTGTCGAGCTGCATAGGGCATCTATTTGAGGCCAATGATCCTATTGATGAGGTACTTCTGTGGTCTTTCCAGCTATTGCAGGTGTCTTGTAAGGTACATCCCAAATTGGGCATTGTACTCTGTGATGGGTCTGATGAGTGATAAGCAGAGGGGCACAATGACCTCTTTTGATCTGGATACGAACCCTTTTGTGATTAGGTGGCCCACATAGAAGGATTTTCTAACCATTTTAGCAATGTGATTATCAAAGAAGAGATTACGATCTACTTGGGTCCCCAGATCCCTTATTACGTCTTCTGTATTTAGGGGACTACCACCTATGTGGTAGTTTGTGGGTACTTTGTTTTTTCCAAAGGGGATGACTATGCACTTTTTGGCATTTAGCTTGAGGCCATGATTTTGACACCAGGTATCCATCTCAGTGAGACCCTTTTGAAGGATGACTGTGTCAACTGGAGAGTCAGTTATAGCCCCTAGTTTGCAGTCATCTGCGAACTTGGTCAGCCATAGTCCTCCTGTGCTTTTCTGTACCTCTGAGAAGTATATGCCGAACAGGAGGGGTCCTAGGACTGAGTCCTGGGGAGCGCCACTTGTAACCGGTTTATAGTCAGATCTAGCTCCTGCAACTCTCACCATGTGGGTTCTGTCCGTGAGCCAGTTGGCAACCCATCTTGTGACGTAGGGGTTTATGTTCAGGCTGATGAGCTTGTCTATAATACCAGAATGGGGAGTGGTGTCGAAGGCCTTTGCAAGGTCTAGGTAGGCTGTGTGTACCACCTTTCCCTCGTCTATAGACTTGGTAACTGTCTCAAAGAAGTCCACCAGTTTCAGGAGGCAGGATCTGAACTTAAAGCCGAACTAGGTAGCTTCCAGTGTTTGGAGGTTCCCAATGTCTCTGTTAATGAGTTCCATGATGATGCTCTCCATAGCCTTGCAGACCATGCCAGTCAGGCTTATAGGGCGATAGTTCCTGGGGTCTGTTGTGCCTTCACCTTTGTGGAGCAGAATAACCGTTGCTGTGTGCCACTCTGTATGGGTACGTAGCCTGTGGAGAGGCTGAGTTTGAACAGTGTATTTAGGTGAAGAGTTAGTTCGTCTTTGAGCTCGTGTAAGACGCACCCTGGGACATCATCCGGTCCCATTGATGCTGTGTTTTTGGCTTTGGAGAGGGCTGTTCTAACCTGAGTGTCTATGATTTCAGGGGCTCTACATTCTTCTGGTATGTTTATGGGCCCTTTTAGGGGTGAGAGGGGGTGCAATTTGCACTGAACCTGTCTGCCAGGATGTTGGCATTATCAGTCGGTTCAGTGTATTTTGTGCCACTCTGCACCAACTCTGAGCATATCTGAGAATTGCCACCTAAGATTCTTGACATAGCTAAAGAATGCCTTGTGGTATTCTTTGGAGTCCTTTGCAATTTTTCTTTCTAAGTCGCCTTGGATGATTTTATGAGGGACCATAGTTTCTTGCTGATACTGATCAGGGATGTCTTCCCTTCTTGGGATTTTACTCTCTTCTGTACTAGTTTCGTCCTTCTATTGTATAGCTTGTTTATGGCAAGGGTCCACCAGACTGGTTTTCTTTTCTTGGAGGAGTGAGTCTTGGTTTTGCCTGGGATAGCACGATCCATGCATTGTTGTGTGTGTGTGCCTGTAGAATGCATTAGTAAAGGATTTTGCAGCTTGGACAGCGTTTTCCTTTAGTATGGGGCCTTTGAAACTTTCCACCTCGATCTTAAGTAACGTGAAGTTTGCTTTTGAAAAGTTTTTCACGGTGATTTCCTTGTCTGGGGGTGGAGTGGGAAATGTGAATATCCAAAGTGATTTCTTTATGGTCAGATTTAACCAGCGAGTGGTTGACCTCTGGTGTGGAACACCAGTCGCCCATGTTGGTGATGACCAGATCCAGTACGTTGTCACCTCTGGTGGGAGTGATGACCAGTTGATCCAGGGCGTTTGAGTTTATAAATTCTAGGGAATGTTGGGCAAGGGAGTTAGTACTTGAGTAGTTCTTCCAGTTAATGTTTGGGTAATTGAAATCGCCCAATATTAGGGTGTTTGGTAAGACCTTTCTTGATGTAAAGTCTCCATTTGTTGAAAAGTATTTTCTTTAAAAATATCAGTCTTTGTATCCATTCTGTCAATTTTTGTGGATAATTCCTGAATAGTAGTTATGAGTTTAAAGCTCTTTTTTATTGCTGAGTCCTGTTGAGAGGATTTTGTAAAGCTTATGTTGAATCCAGATGCCAGAAACTTGTCTATTATTTTTTGACAGAAAAAGTTAAAAAAAAAGCTTAAAATATATTTTAATACTAATTTAGTAAACTATTAAATAAAACTAAATATATATAAAAAAGTTTTTTTAGTTAGTTTTAAATATAAATTCCTGTCATAAAAGAAATAAGGCAGAGCTGAGAGAAAGTGCTGCTACTCCAGGCACATCCTTGGCCACGCCCCCAACCTTATCCTTTTTTATGGCATATTGGAAAGGAGTGGATTCTAGAAACAGTAACTTGGTCCACTGTTCATACCTATACAGAGCACTACAAACTTTTTTCCTCATATTCCAGAGCAAGCTTTGTGAGGACCATTCTCCAGGAGCACCTGGATTGTTATCCTGTCTCCTCCCAGATAGAGTAAGGTTTGGGAATATACTCGTATGTCACAGAGGGAATGAAGTGATGAGCATAGTACAGTTGCATGTAACAGGAGATATTCAAATTTCACATTTTCTTGGTGGCAGCATCCACTTATCTCACTTATTCTATATATTGTTCTATTGTATCCAACCTTGTTATGTTGTTGGTTGGCTTTGGTTGTCTGTGTTGGAGGTTTTTAACTGCTATTTGATTGATTTCAGGCAATTCCTGATTCTGGCATTCTTGGTTCTTCATACTTAAAACTAAAAGCCTGAACAACTGACTTCCCATGACAAGGGTAGGGGGTCTTTGCTGATCTCTTATCACTTTGCCTATTTCTTTCTCATGGGGCAAGAGCTGTCCCAGTCCCATTTGATTTCCATGAGGCAAGAATCAGTTGCGGAGCTGTCATCCTTGCAGCCATTAGGGCATTTTTGGGTATATGGCCTAATCCAATTCCTGGGAATGAGGTGGGCTTCTACATCACCAGTGAGTGTTCCTGATCTGGAGATGTGCCCACTTATTGACATGCCTCCACAAGGCAAAGGTGGACACATTCACATCTCCCTCTCTGAGCATCTTCTCATGGGGCTTGTCCTGCACCTATCCTTTGGAATACAGATCACTGCTGGAGTAACCAACAAAATTTTCCTTCCCAGGCAAGTGTGCTGACATAGGTTGCATATCTGTCACCCACCCAAGCCAGCTTCCCAAGACCTGCTAATCGATCTTTCGTTGTCTGAGTCATAATCAGTGTTTTATCCCCCTGCACAACAGAGCTGGAGCTACTATAATTTAGTATTATTTGCTATATGTATTTATGTATGTAATTTTTGTTACTCAAAGCTGTTCACCTCCTCTAAAAATGGGCTATTTTAGCTTAGTCATTTTGTCCTTGTTAACAAATTAAAGTAAATAAGTAAAAACAGTAGATTAAATACATAAGTAAATCAGTAGATAACTTGATGTTGATCTTTGTGTGTAAAATTCCTTTCTACCCTCCTCTTTTCACAGTCCGCTGCTGCCATTTCTGTTTCTTGAGCATTCTGAAAGTTCCTGCCCCAACCAGTTTGCGAAGCACTGAAACACAACTTTCTTCAGGCTTCAGAAATAGCTTAAGGTATTGCAGCAATTCTGTGTAGTAATATTATTTTATCCAGGCTAGAGGCATAATGTGCCTTTTACTGGCAAACCCCTTCCCCCAGATATAAACTTCTGTTTGACCTTTTGTGGCCTGTCTGCTATCTTTCTTTGCACTGTCATTAGCAGCCAACTCGGCACATTTAAGATAGAACTTCCCTTTCCAGCAGACAAAATGTAACATCACAGACAGATGATTTTGAAATTATAAACTTAACTGACGTTGTCTTTAACAACCATGAAATGAATGTTTTAAAACTTGGTTTCAATTGGTCACCAACGAACCCATTGATGCTGTGGTTTTTGGCTTTGGAGAGAGCTGTTCTAACCTGAGTGTCTATGATTTCAGGGGCTCTGTACATTCTTCTTTTTTCGGTATGGTTATGGGCCCTTTAGGGTGAGAGGGGGGTGCAATTTGTAATCTGAACCTGTCTGGCCAGGATGTCTGGCATTCATCGGTCAGATCAGTGTATTTTGTGCCACTCTGCACCAACTCCTGAGCATATCTGGAGAATTGCCACCTAAGATTCTTTTTTGACATAGCTAAAGAATGCCTTGTGGTATTCTCTCTTTTGGAGTCCTTTGCAATTTTTTCTTTCTAAGTTGCCTTCCGATGATTTTTTGTATGAGGGACCATAGTTTCTTGCTGATACTGATCAGGGATGTCTTCCCTTCTTGGGATTTTTTACCTCTTCTGTAACTAGTTTCTGGGCCCTTCTATTGTATAGCTTGTTTATGGCAAGGGTCCACCTAGACTGGTTTCTTTTCTTGGAGGGAGTGAGTCTTGGTTTTGGCCTGGGATAGCACGCATCCATGCATTGTTGTGTGTGTGTGTGTGCCTGTAGAATGCATTAGTAAAGGATTTTGCAGTTTTGACAGCTTTCCCTTTAGTATGGGCCTCCTTTGAAACTTTCCACCTCGATCTTAAGTAACGGAAGTTTGCTTTTGAAAAGTTTTTCACGGGTGATTTCCTTTGTCTGGGGTGGAGTGGAAATGTGAATTATCCAAAGTGATTTCTTTATGGTCAGATTTAATCCAGCGAAAGTGGTTGACCTCTGGTGTGAGAACACCAGTCGCCCATGTTGGTGATGACCAGATCCAGTACGCTGTCACCTCTGGTGGGAGTGATGACCAGTTGATCCAGGGCGCTTGAGTTTATAAATTCTAGGAATGTTGGGCAAGGGGAGTTAGCAGTACTTTCGAGTAGTTGTTCCAGTTAATGTTTGGGCAATTGAAATCGCCCAATATTAAGGTGTTTGGTAAGACTCTTTCTTGATGTAAAAGTCTCCATTTGTTGAAAAGTATTTTCTTTAAAAAATATCAGTCTTTTGTATCCATTCTGTCAATTTTTGTGGATAAATTCCTGAATCAGTAGTTATGAGTTCTAAAAGCTCTTTTATTGCTGGAGTCCTGTTGAGAGGATTTTGTAAAGCTTATGTTGAATCCAGATGCCAGAAACTTGTCTATTATTTTGACAGAAAAGTTAAAAAAAGCTTAAAATATATTCTTAATACCTCAATTTAGTAAACTATTAAATAAAAATTAAATATATATAAAAAGTTTTTTAGTTAGTTTTAAATAAAATTCCTGTCATAAAAAGAAATGGGGCCAAGGCACTGAGAGAAAGTGCCAAGCTACTCCAGGCACATCCTTGGCCACTTCCCTAGCCTATCCTTTTTTATGGCATATTGGAAAGGAGTGGGATTCTAGAAACAGTAACTTGGTCTACTGTTCATACCTATACAGAGCACTACAAACTTTTGTCCTCATATTCCAGAGCAAGCTTTGTGAGGACCATTCTCCAGGAGCACCTGGATTGTTATCCTATCTCCTCCCAGATAGAGTAAGGTTTGGGAAATGAGTACTGTGATGTCACAGAGGGAGTGAAGTGATGAGCATAGTACAGTTACATGTAACAGGAGATATTCAAATTTCACATTTTCTTGGTGGCAGCATCCACTTATCTCACTTATTCTATATATTGTTCTATTGTATCCAACCTTGTTATGTTGTTGGTTGGCTTTGGTTGTCTGTGTTGGAGGTTTTAGCTGCTACTTGATTGATTTCAGTGCAATTCCTGATTCTGGCATTCTTGGTTCTTTTCATACTTAAAAACTAAAAGCCTGAACAACTGACTTCCCATGACAAGGCAGTAGGGGTCTTTGCTTGATCCCTTTATCACTTTGTCTATTTCTTTCTCATGGGGCAAGAGCTGTCCCAGTCCCATTTGATTTCCATGAGGCAAGAATCAGTTGGGAGAGCTGTCATCCCCTGCAGCCATTAGGGCATTTCTTTGGGTATATGGCCCAATCCACCTCCTGGGAATGAGGTGGGCTTCTACATCACCAGTGAGTGTTCTGATCTGAGATGTGCCCACTTTCTATTGACATGCCTCCACAAGGCAAAGGTGGACACATTCACATCTCCCTCTCTGAGCATCTTCTCATGGGGCTTGTCCTGCACCTATCCTTGGAATACAGATCACTGCTGAGTAACCAACAAAATTTTCCTTCCCAGGCAAGTGTGCTGACATAGGTTGCATATCTGTCACACCACCCAAGCCAGCTTCCCAAGACCTGCATAATCAATCTTCCGTTGTCTGAGTCAATACAGAACAGTGTTTTATCCTGCACAACAGAGCTGGAGCTACTTATAATTTAGTATTATTTGCTATATGTATTTATGTATGTAATTTTGTTACTCAAAGCTGTTCACCTTCCCTCTGAAATGCATGGCTATTTTTAGCTTAGTCATTTTGTCCTTGTTAACAAATTAAAGTAAATAAGTAAAAACAGTAGATTAACTACATAAGTAAATCAGTAGATAACTTTGATGTTTGATCCTTTTGTGTGTAAAATTCTTTCTACCTCCTCCTCTTTTCACAGTCCGCTGCTGCCATTTCTGTTTCTCTTGAGCATTCTGAAAGTTCCTGCCCTAAACTGAAGCCTTAAGCCACACTGAAACACAACTTTCTTCAGGCTTCAGAAATAGCTTAAGGTATTGCAGCAATTCTGTGTAGTAATATTATTTTATCCAGGCTAGAGGCATAATGTGCCTTTTACTGGCAAACCCCTTCCCCCAGAAATAAACTTCTGTTTGACCTTTTGTGGCCTGTCTGCTATCTTTCTTTGCACTGTCATTAGCAGCCAACTCGGCACATTTAAGATAGAACTTTCCTTTCCAGCTTAGCTGGTGTGGTAGTGCACTTTAGTCGCACTGTGTCTTTTATTTATAGAGTTCTGTAGCCTAATATTGTTTTGGCAGCTATATCTGCTTATATGGTCTTCCATGGTTTGCAGCTACTTCTCAGTACAGCATACCTGCCATTATACTTGGTCCTAGTTATCTGGAGTTGTATAGACTGTAGTCTTTAGAACAGATTCTCTGACCTCAAATAATGAGCTACTTTAGTCCATCCTTGACACGTGTGCACCGAATGGCTACATCTACCTCTCCAGTTGATTGTAAGCCTGCTTTGCCCTCCCCCCATCCCTGGCACATCCAGAGGTTGGCAACCTGTATTTCACACGCTCCTCCCACTTGGATTTCATTAGGAAACACTCACTAATGGTTTACCCATGTTAACTAAGAATCTTCATCTGTTTACACAATGCCTTTATCTATATTTTGAGCTTTACCCTTCAACAAGCTACACTTAATTCAACATATTTTCCTATTTGCCCTTCTTTCTGTCACTTTATTCCTTCTCACAACCATCTTGTGCATATCCTATTAACTCTTACATGTCCAATCTCTTCTGTGTTTACTGTGCAAGCTGTTACATGGGTATGTAAACTGAATGTACACTGTTATAATGCAGCATTCTCCCCTTTTGTCCATCTTCTTCCTCTTACTCATACCTTGCTCAGACGGCTATCAGGCACCCTCTTTTTCTTACTTCATTTCCATACTACATCTAAAAGTATACCAGCATAGCCACCCAGCACCTTCTACAGGGTTAATAGTCATTTAGAAGGAAACTCCATTATGGCAGTAGAACAAAAGGGCAATAAAAGAGAGTCGTATGGAAAAAAGGATAATTTGTTGTTAAATAAAGTCATACTGGAAAACTGTAAAAAGGGAAAGAATTTAAGTATGGCATGGATTGACTGTAATAAAGCATTTGATAGTATTCCACACACATAGTTGCAAGTATAGAAAACTTCTGGAAGAACCTCATGTTGATCAGGAATGGTTAAGGAGAGGCAAATTCAAACCAAGAGATGAACAGTTAATATTGGCAGCCCAAGATAGTGGGCCACATACATGTTAGTTTACAAAGTGCATTGAACATGTGGGAGAAACGGACAAATGTAGGTTTTGTAAAACCGAATTGGAAACAGTTTGCACACCTTGTTGCTGGTTGCGACATACTAATGGCGGAAGGACTGTATACTGAAAGGCATAATAATGTGGCAAGATTGTTGCACTGGGGATTGTGCAACCATTATGGTATTGAAGTGGCTGAAAAAACACTGGAAACATGAGCCACAAAGCATCATAGAAAATGATGAAGTTTATATCACATGGGATCACCCATTACCAACCGTTCAAAAGATAGATGCTAGAAAACCGGGTATAGTGGTCCAAGAAAAGAAGACATAGAGTAGCATTGATCATTGAAATCGCCACAACTAGTGACTGCAGTGTCTTGCATACAGAGAGAGACAAAGTAAAAAAATATCAGGATCTGCAGGCAGAACCGAGAGCAATGTGGAAAAAAAATACCCAGAGTCTCCCAATACTCTGGAATAGACTGCCCATACATGTCAAGCAGAGCGCCTCCTTGGCCCTCTTCAGAAGGAACCTTGACGATTGGATGGGAAACGGGAAATTCACCCCGGGAATCACGTCAGACACCCTGCTAGACAGGGGTCCAGGGAAGTAAATATTGTGGGAAGAAATATCCGGGGAATTGTGGCAAGGCTTGTATATGCCCTTGGGCCGATAGCCTAGTACCAACCTATGAACCTATAAGATAGTTCCAATAGAAGTAGGAGCAATTGGTCTTATAAAAAAGAATTTACATTAATATTTAGATATGTTACCTATCCATGTAGCTCCATACAAATTGCAGGAGGAGTCATTACTGGGCACAGTGTGGGTGCTGCAAAGAGCACTTTTGGCTGACATCAAAGATTGAAACAATATGAATTTCATGAACTTCAATCTTAATTTGACTTGGGAATGGGGTCCATTCCTGTCATGGTATTAGAAACCCAAAAGATTTGAAGAAATTAGAGTGACACCTTATTTCTTTACATCTCCACTTTTGCACAATTATTCACGTACTCTCCCCTACACACCTAAACCCTCACTGACCTCTTCTGTACACAATTTCTTAATCAAGCCCTGACCCCACAACAGAAGTCCCTCTATTCCACATAATTTTTTTCTTGCCAAATACACTCCAGCATTTTTTTCTGTTCTCATAAGTGCTAATAGTGAAACCAACCCTGCTCCTTACTAGTAACATCAACACTTTTAGCAACATCTGTTAAATCTGTTTCATTCAGCTTGCTTAGAACTCCTTGCAGATCTTGGCCTCATCCAGTTTTATCAAGAACACATTCATTCAAACCTGAAATCTGGCAGGCAGTCAGTGCTTGACTTTCTATTACCAACATCCATGTAGAGAAAAACTCCCAAATTAATTACCTTTTGGTCACAATTCACACAAAGTATCAGTACCGCAAAACACTAGCTTCACAAGACTGGCCACCCATCCTTGCCTATCAAGACCATAATTGGTTATTAAAACCATAATCACTGCTGTCTTAGTTCTCCAAGCAAGACAGATTATTTCCAAATGTTTCCAGAGTGTATTCTAGCAAGAAAAGTCATTGATTCACTAAAGAGCTAAAATCCCTCCTTCAACTGAGACATGAAGCTTAGTATAACCTAAAACTATAGATAAATTTAGACAGATTTACCACACTTTAAGCAAGCAATTTGAAGGTGGGAATAACTACACCTTAAATATAAAACAAAAAACTGTGGTGCATAGACTTCTGGAAGTCTGTCTTTTTTTTTTGGTTGTAAAAACGCCCCCAGACAACACCACATCTGTTCGGTGCCCTTCATACTAGATCAGTTTACCTTGTTAGACTTTCTCAAAGAATTCAGTAAGTACATTCTTTCTTTACCAACCAGATCAACTCTGACAGAAGCCGTCCACTTCTCCGTAACCTTTTTGCCTCAGTATTCTTTTTTTTTTTTGAAGCAAATTCATTCCAAAGACATTGAGCCTCATACATTCTTGTTGATAGACCAGCTGGGTTTGATTATTTACTCCCTTGGTTCATCTACTGCTTTATGGAGTACATCACAAGTTGTCCTCTACATATCTGTAACCTTTACATTTCTAAAAATGTTATGCCTTCCATATGGCAGACTGCTCTAGTCAAAACCCATACCAAAACAGCCCAACCCCACCATTGCTTCCCACTTTCACCCTGTCTCCAGTCTGCCAACCATTAGGGAAAATTCCTGAGAAGAACAATTGCTCTTAACTCTCCAGCTACATCAAACAACATCACTTTCTATTATGTGAACAATCTGGCGTTTGGTCTTGTTGGTTTCTGACTGATGAAATCCTGACTAACGCTTTTAATGGTAATCTTGCCAGTGCTGTATTAATATATCTTACCAATGTCCTTTATATGGTTGCCCACACGCTACTACTAAATCACATGTTCTACATAGGCATATGCCATGACTGGGGCCTCTTTGGACTAAAGACTTTCTTCAACCGTCACTTCAAGGTTAAGATCAGACCCTCTCTGTTCCCTAACTTCCTGTTATTGAAAAGTGTTCCTCAAGACTCCATTCTTGCCCTCATTTGTTTTCCATTTTAATCAGCAAGCTTCTCTCTAACTTCTTCACCTACCGCTAATATTATATGCTGTTAATATGGTCACTTTCCACGCAAGACCTTCGCCTTCTGTTGGCCAGTGGCAACTTCAGTAAGATCACCCACTGGATTGTTAGCTGTAGACTACTATTAAATACGTCAAAAACACAGCCATGTTATTTGTGAGCAGACTGAAACTTGCCAAGGACACAGAATCCTTGTAAGTTATGTTCTCATCAATGAACTAATTTAAACAACCACACCTCTTAAATATCTTGGCATCTGTATAGCGTAGTCTTTGTTTCCAACTACACAAAACAGAAAGTAGGCACAAGTTGAACTACTAAATTTTCTAAGGCAGAAATATCTTCGCCTCATTTCAGCAGCTAGGACAGCTATTGGGGAAGGTATTCTGCTAGCAATGCCGCCGCTAACAAAACTACTAAAGCTCTTTAGAATCTGGTAAGAAGGTGATGAGCATCCACTGTAGAAGGTCTCTGAAATTAACTTGATGTGTTGGAGCATGTCTGCTGTATCTTTCTTTTGAAGTCTTCATCAGGGGCTAATGTCTGGGTTGAATCAGTTGCAAGAAGTAAATATTTAAATCTCTCTGGGAGTCTTAAAACCTGAGTTAGGTGTTCAAGTTTGGCCTGTTACTGAGGGTTAAAATTTTAGTATTTGGGATTGATTCAATCTACTATTTGCCTACTTCTGAAGGCTTCCAAGGTACAGTATAACAGGTAAGCAAGGAATGAGAGAAAAAAGTTTGTTTATTGAGGAATGCTTTTCCATTGCAGAATAGCTAGGCTTATTGAAGCAATGCAAAAGGTGTATATTAAAAGATTCTAAAAATGAGTAACTACTGTTGGATTACTTTTTTTTTTAATCTAGTGAAAACTTTGGGCTAAGCTTTACACCACTGATAAGTAATTTGTGGAGTACATGTTTTTTTATGGCAGTTGTAATGACTGAGTGCTACAGTAGTACTGTGGTTGGCATTGCTGGCTCAGTGTTTGGTTCTTCAGTAAAGTACTATGCCACAGTGATGCTTTCTCTGTGGAGTCTGTATGTCCTCCCTCTGGCCGTGTGGTTTTCACTTTGTGCTCCAGTTTCCTGCCATCTCCTAAAGACATGGATGTAGGTGAAGTAGTGATTCTTCAGATTGCTCAGAGGTGTGTGTGAGTGTATATGTATGTAATTAATTTCATCCTGTGATAGATTGCTGCCCTGTAAAGATGTTTTTTCCTTACTCTTTCAGCTGCTCTGGAACTTTGGTTCCCACATGACCATGATGTAAATAAAGTGGATTTCAGGGATTGATTGAGCCTGTGGCACTGTTTCATTTCATGTTGTGTTTGAAATGACCTGGTATGTCCTTTGGCATGCAGCAAGTCATTACAAAACCTTATTTAAATTGAGGTTTGAAAATAAAAAAATGTTAGAACACAATGTGTTTTATTAACATCTTAGATTTGTGACTGTAGGTTTGATGTATTTTTAAAGCACACTGTTTTTTCTCCAACATTGTGCACTCACTCACTTACTAATTTACTTATTAATTTGTTAACTGGGTAGGCAGATTTAAAAAGGAACCCGTTACACCCATAACTTGGGTCAGTACAGAACAAGTTGCAGCGTGCCATCAACAGTAGACGGACATCTTCTACAAATCATGTGTACAGCATAAGAGGATTAAAGTGTGCAGTAAAAAGCATTCATGTACAAAATGTAATGAATATTCACCATGATATAACCGTAAATCATGTTCCAATGTATGAACAATTCAGCGTGCATATAGATGGTAATGTACATTTTATGGTATGTTTTAGATGTCCTTCATGGATGCATCTGCAGTCATAACAAATGGGTTGTCCTGTCGTCAGGCAGCCCTTCGGTCGGCCGGATTCCAAAGTCTGGGTCCGGTTTCGGCTGATGTCGCACTTCACCCGACATCATCTCTGCTGGTTCGGGTATAAAGGCATCAGCCGACGCCATTTTCCTCAGTCTTTCTTGCCGCTCAATACCGGCAGAAGGCTGTTCGCAAGTGCCGGGTCGGTCAGATCCAGAGATTACTACTACCGAATATTACTTCAAGACTTCTAAAAGCTAAGTACCCTCGCTGGGGACTCTTTCGCCTCAGCCGATGTCAGAAAAAGTCAATAACTGTTTAACTTGTGGGAAACAAATACCTGGCAAAGATTTCCACTCTTATTGTCTGCCTTGCTTAGGCCCAGACCACGACGTAGCAGCCTGTTCGGCCTGGCGCTTCCTTTCAACCGACGAACGCTTAAGGCCGGTCGGAGTTTGCTGAACAGTTTTTCGGCTCAGACTTTGCTTACATTATGCCGGGCCGGATCCCCGACTACCCAAATTGTTAAAAACGCGAAGAAAGACCGACACCGCGGTCCGCGGTTTCGCCGAAACCACGGTTAAGCAAGCGAAGTGTCTCGGTTTCGCCGAAACCGAAAACTGGTCAATCTTCAGCCGAATCCATGGCTACTACTGAGGCTCCTGCTACCTTACCTGAATCGGCCTCAGAAATTTTGCCTCACAACTGTGGTTTCTAGTGAGTTATCAGACACCATCCCTTTGGATGTTTCTACCCCAGCACGCGGATGCTGCTAGACCCCTGCAGCCATGTCTATCAAGGCCTTTGCCAGGGCTAAAGCAGCCAAATCTGCTAAGTCAGTGCCTGTTAAATCTCCTCACACTGGCCCACTTCTAGTTCACAAATGCTTACTCTGGCAGAAGATTTAATATCCCACTAGGGGATCCCAATCTCACCCAGACAGGGCCTCTCAGCCCCTGAGAAAGAGACCTAGGACAGAGCCCCGAGCCAGTGTCCTCTGATGATTCTATGATGACTCACATTACAGAACAGCCAGAGGATCCTTTTTCTACTTATGAAGACTCGATGCTGAAGAATCCATTCCAGCTGCCTCTCCACCAGAGGAATTTTCCTTTTGGGAAACCTTACATGCCATGAGAGAACAATTTCAATGGCAGGGACAAGATTTCTAGATTCAAGAAAAGGCTTAGGACTTTTCTGCATTTACCACAACATAGGCCCTTAGCTATACCCTCCTGTTTTGCCTGTTGTGGATGATGCATTTAATGATGTCTGCACTGCTCCTGATTCTTTACCTCCAGCCCCTGCCAAACCTGATAGATTTTACAGGGTTCCAGACACTCATCACCACCCCATAAGGCCCCACTGGCAGACCCCAAACTATTTCCCAGGGGCCTAAGCCACTAGCCTCATCCACAGCAAAAAACCCTATTCCTTCAGAAAGGGAATCCAGGTCCTTGGACAGATGGGGGAAAAAAGTTTACACCTCTGCTACTCTCTCAGCTATAGCTTTAAACTGTCAGTTTCGCATGATCCAATACCAAGAATTTATGCTTGATCAGTTAACTAAAAAAGTATCCTCTGATGAATCTATAGATAAGAAATATGTATTAGAAATGGTGAATAACATACAACAGGTTAGTAACCATTCCTTAAAATGTGGCTATGATGCACTGGAGGCTTTATTTAGATCAGCCAGCTTTTGACTGGTACAGTGATAAGAAGACATGCATGGTTGAAAGAGGTCTTACCTGATCATGTTAAAGCTAAGCTATTAGATGCCCTATGGATAAGGCCAGTTTATTTGGCACACCTGCCCAGCAGCAGGTAATGAAGAAAATGGAAGAAAAGGCAAAATCTGTACAAACAGTTAAAGATTTCTTACAGGTTCAGCCCCCAAGGTTTAGCAGGAACTGGCCTGCCAAAAATTGGTCCTCTGACTCCACAAGATCCCAAAGGGCAGGAATAGACGCCCAGAGGCAGAAATCAATCCAGAGGAGGTGCCTACAGAGGACTCCAGTGGCAAGGTAATAACAGAGGCACAGACACAACCACTACCACTGCAACAGGACAATCACAGTGACTTCTCTAACCTCACTTCTTACCAGGGAGCAAATAGCAGCACCATTAGGCGGAAAATTAGCCTTATTTTCGAAAAATTGGCACTATATCACAAAAGACAAGTGGATTTTGCAAACCATAGACCAAGGGTACCGGTTCCACTTCCACACCTTACCAGTAAAAAGAGGAATGCCAAACCTGCCTCCAAATCAAAAAATAGAAGCGCTACAGCAGATAACGGATTTAACAAAGATAAGAGCTGTGGAAAGAGTACCAATAACAGAACAGGGCAAAGGATTCTATTCCAGACTCTTCCTAGTACCAAGAAAAGAAAAAAGTTGGAGACCTATTCTCGACCTGTCCATCTTAAACACATATATCATTGTCCCAAAATTCAAAATGCTGACCCTACAGCAACTTCTTCCCATGCTGGGCAAGGAGTGTTGGCTGGTAACTCTAGATCGCAAGGAGGCATACCTGCACGTCCCCATTCGACCAAATTGCAGAAGATACCTCAGATTTCTTGCAGGATCAGAGCATTATCAATTCTCAGCATTGCGCTTTCTCATCTACTGCGTCTAGAGTATTCACAAAATGCCTGGCATCAGTAATCGCCACTGCAGACTACAGGAATCCAAATTTATCCATACCTGGACTACTGCCTGCTACAAGCGGACAACAAAAGCAAGCTGACAACAGATTTACAAAGGGTCATTTACTTGCTACAAGCCCTGGGATACACAGTCAATTTTACAAAAGTCAAGGCTGATACCATCCCAAACAAGAACATTCTTGGGCTGAATTGGACACAGTAAAACAAATGGCATTCCTAACTGCAGAAAAACAAAAGAACTCCCTTTACTTCTTGGCATTAACAAAACAGAACAAACTAACAGCAAGAAAAGTTCTGCAGGCCTTGGGCTTCATGGCATCATGCATAATCTTGGTCCCACATGCCAGACTGCATATGAGAAAACTACAGTGGTACCTAAAGAATTTATGGTCTCAACACAGGCACAGCCTAGAAGCAGAAATACCACTAATCCCATGCCTAAAACAGGAGTTCTTATGGTGGGCTCACATGCCAGTCAAACCCAGGCCTACCCTTCCACAACTTTCGAGCAAGCCAAACCATCACAACAGATGCCTCAGACCTAGGATGGGGATTGCTGGACAAATGCGCTCAAGGATTGTGGACTCAGGACCAGCTGCACCTGCACATAAACCAAAAGAAATGCTGGCAGTAAAACTGGCAATCCAAAAATTCAGACCATTCCTCAAAGGCGGCCATTTGATGATAAGGACAGACAACACCACAGTCATGTGGTACATCAACAAACAGGGAGGCACTCATTCATACCCCCTATGCAGAATGACTTTGGACCTTTGAATCTGGCACTCAGCTACAACATCCAGTTATAGGTAAGGCAATATTTGTACCGGGAAAAGAGAACACCCTAGTAGACATGTTAAGCAGAACCACCTCGGATGCTCACGAATGGATGCTACACCCGGACATCTTCAAGACCATCACAAAGAAATGGGGAATGCCACAAATAGATCTATTCACTTCCCCTCTCAATCACCAGCTCAAAAAATTCTGCACAAGGACATTCCACCCACTTGCATGGAAGGTGGATTTGCTCTCCTTCAGCTGGAAAGGTCTGACAGCATATGCATTTCCACCTCTTCCCTTGATACACAAGGTATTACTGAAAATCAAAGAGGAACGCCCAAGGATAATCCTGATAGCTCCAACTGGCTAAGACAACACTGGTACCCATTGCTGAGGAGCATGTCTCAGGAGAAAATGTGGTCAATACCCCTGATGCCTTTGACGTTAACTCAGAACAACTACAGCATCATGCATCCAAACCTAAAAACTTTGCAACTGACTGCCTGGAACATCACATAGCAGCAACTAATCCAGATCTTTCCCAAAGGGTTAAAGACATTATCCTTGAAGCCCGCAGACCTTCAACAAGAAGGAACTATGCAGGAAAATGGAAAAGGTTTGTCATTGGAGTGCTGAAAGAGGAAAAGATGTGTCAATATAGATATTGCACATTCTGGAGTATTTGGCAGAGCTTCTACATACAGGCCTGTCCTATTCCTCCATCAAGATACATGCAAACACACCTGTCATGGAAAACTGCTTCCAGCAATACCTTGAAGGGTTTTCACTCGCTAATGGCAGTTCAACCTCAAGGCATCAAGAAGTAACCCAGAAACCTACCATTATGCCTAAGTGGTATCCAGATTTCTAACCAGCATTATCCTACTCTTCCCAATCCTAACAGGCAACAGCATACCTTTACAAGCACCACATGGAAAGAATGCTCTACTGGCAAACTAGCAGGGGTACCTACTACAGGAAGGAAGCAATCAAACCCAATCTTCCATGAAGGAATGAAGGTCTTAAAACATAAACCAATTCCAAAATAAGGTCATTCAAAGTCTATCACTACCAGGCCAATTCCAACCAAACCTTTTAGGCTACTGCCTCCACAACATTTACAGGATAAAAATTCTAGCCCCCTTGGTGCATGCTATGCAAGCTAACTACTCTTCCTCCCAGCTAGGTATCATTGTAACTGCAAGCATCCATAGACATATAAGTCTTTCCTACCAGGAAGGAAGAAGAATTACAGATGCAATGCATCCATTGGAATCTAGTACTTTACCTACCATAAATAGTACTGGAAGATCTAGGTTTTTCTTTATGTACATCAGGCTATTTCCTCACTTTTTACGGGAGTACCAAATGGCTTCATTGAAGGCATACTTGGACCTCCTGGAAATCTTGAGCATTTATCAATTTAGCCTCCGGTAACTGCATCTCGCAAGACAGGTTTGGCCTGGCCTTAAGCTGCCAGCGAAGACCCTGATGACTCAGAGCATATTGGACATCCTACCTTATGGTGGACAAGGTACTTTAACCCCTTTGTTATGACTGCAGATGCATCCATGTGGACATTACAGTATTGACAAAATGAATTAAGATAGTTGGTCAATATTAGCATTGCAGGTAAACGGTTAAAATCATCTTACTTGTAGGTCAATCTAGTGGTAAATTTAATACATCTAAGAAAACTGGAGATATGAGGTTCTGTTATTTAGGTTTTTCTGATTATGTATATTTGATGGTATTTGACGATCGCTTATTTTTGTGTTCTGTTTGCCTACATGCTATTGCGTTTGAGTATCATTGCATTTCCAATTTTGTTGCGATGAGTCAATGACTCGCAAGAAAAAGGAATTGGGTGGTGCATGCCTTTAAGGATCCGCAGAGAGGCGGGTGAAAGTGACTGACCATCCCAAGCGGTGACAGACGGTTGGTCCGGGACTAAGTGATGCTCTGACGGTAATCACTGGCTACAACCATTGTTGTGGAGTTTGCTGTTGATAATTTCATGCTGGGAGAACTATGAAACTACGTATACTTTTACCACAACCCTTTGGTGTAAATTTGCAATTTAATGTAATTCTCTAAAGTATCAAACAAGGACTATAGTGTGATGGTACTTTACTCCAGAGTTGGGATTAATGATTGTATTACTAGGGTAAAACCTTGTTTAAATTCTTTAGCCCATAAGTCATGTGGAATGTAGGGAAGAGACAGAAGTTAATATCATTTGATGTAACATTCATTTCTTTCAAGCAAAATCTGAATGTATTTGGATATTTGATTTTATTGCTGGCTTGCTAAAATGTAGAAATGTAATTCAGTTCTTTCTAGGTTAAGCAGTTTTAAGTTTTTTGTGATTTTCATTTTTGTCTGCATTGGCTATACATTTATAATGTAATTTTGTACTATTTGAGTAGTCTCGTATTTTTTTTTTTATCTTAGATCCTGGGTAAGCATTGACTCAGCTTCATAGTTCTAGAATTGGTTTAACAAGATGTATCTCTGGACTGGTGTTATACTTTTTAATCTCCTAATGTGAGGGATGTGATTAGAGGTGCCTGCTGGATGCTGAAGTTGAAACAGGCAGGATTCCCTGGGTCAACAAACTTTTGATGGTAAACTTTATATTTTTTAAAAAAAATAATGTATTACTGTGGAGTACATTATTTTAGGTTTGTAATTTTGATCAAAAACCCCGCCAAGGTGAAGTGAGAGGAAATAAATGCTAGCTTAAATGCAGCAAGGCATACTAAAGGACCATATAACAGTGAATGAACTTTTCTCCAGTACTCGTGGAAAATTTTACCATTATTTTCTGAAATATTATTAGAATAATGTTTACATTCTAATTTGAGCCACAAAACATTGGAAATTGATGGAAAAAAGGCCAAGCCCAGTGGTAACTGAAGTCTATTAATGAAAGATTTATGTTCATGGTACTTCTTTTTTGTTAAACTTTGTAATATTGTTTAATTTTTAGTGATTTTGTGTGATTTTCTCACTAATTTATGTTTTATCAGTGAATGTGTGAGAACAGTGTAATTTTGCTCTTACAGTAGGTTACGTCATTTTAACTAGATTTTGCATTTCTGAAACTTTTGTTTCAAATCTGGACTTTGGAGATCACTGGATTGTTTTGAAGTATAACTTTTTGTTAAATTCTATACTTTTGGATTGTTGTGGCATGGTGTACTGAATTTTCTTTTGCTGATCCCTTAAAGATACTCAATTGAACTAGGATAAATTGCACTTGTTAGAGACTTCTACACTACTAAACCCTGATTGATAATGAAAATTTCAATAAGGAGATTTAAAAATGGAAGAGCTAGAGCATATATCGGTTTTTGGAGTTGAGGTTAAAGGATTAATTATGTTGTTAATGATAAGTGTTGAAGTATAATGAAAAAGTTTGTGTGTGTTTTTTTTTATAAACAGGTTATGCAACTGGGATCTGCCACGGATTATAATCAAATTTAACTAGTTGAAAAAAATGCTTAATAATAAAACAAACAAGGACAAGTAATCTGATTTCGATTACCATTGGTAAGATTCCATTGAGCAGAATTTGTACATGAGGATGTTAAGAAGGAGTTCTGGGTAGTTTTTCCTCAGCAGTTCAAAAATGGTAAGGTTAACTGGCCTGCAAGGGACTAGTTTTAGTAGCTTATATCTGGTTTGACACCTTATTGTAAGAACAGTACTCTGAGCTTGAACTGATACTGGAGTTTTCATGGCCAATAAGATATATTCTGAACTATCCTTGGTAGATTGGGCTTCAAGCTGAAGGTCTCTGTCAATACTTGATTTTGCTTAACAACAGTCTAAAGTGATGAGTACAGGACATACTCCTGTCAAGTAACCTCAGTAGGTGGGATCTAGATTTTTAAAGTTAAACATATTCAAACGAAGGTTTGACATGGTCCATTCTGAGACTTTTTGCTCAGGGATGCCTATAATGTAGTAGCTGTTTTCAGGGTATGCTATGCATTTTTGGACTTCAGCCTGTCTGGTAGTTAACTTTTTGGGCCTTGCAGTACTGTGTCATGAGGATTTTTTGCAGTCTGGTCATGAATGTCAGGGAACCTCCTTGTCTGTTTCCTCAAATAGTGCCGAAAGAGTGACCGACTACTTTGGACAATTACAGGCTATCTGCATGGTCCAAAACTCTGACCTTTTCTGTCATGAGTTGCACCATGTGAGTAGTTAGATAAGCTATGAGTTTTCAACTGGGAGTATGTTTTTTTGGAAGGTAATAAGCTGGTTGATGTTAAAAATTCTCGTTACTTAGTCTGGATTGTTGGAGGAGCAAATGGCTGTAACTAAGAAAATTATTCTTTTGAGCTGGGATTTTGAATTTCATTCGCCCAGATACTGCAAGACCAAACTAAGTTTAATACTGTAGTTTGTTAAAAAGGAGATTACTAGGAAACAGAACTCAAAATCTAAACCAACTGAAATTGAATAATGAATATTTTTAAAAATAAAGGAACAGGAGGCAAGATCTTCAGAAATGAGAAGGAGCAAATAAGGAGCAATATATACAGAAGAATGTTCAGATGGAGAGTTGAGGTTAAAGGGAAGGCAGGAATTGAGCAGTATATGTAATGTTAAAGTGAATGATAAAGATGTATGAATAATGTATAAAATGAAAAAAATGTTTGCTGTGGTTTGTTTTCTTTTCTTTTATAGGTTCATAGGTTCATAGGTTCATACTAGGCTATCTGCCCAAGGGCATTTATAAGCCTAGCCCATAGTTATGTGGCTTTAGCCACCCCTTTAGTTTGAATAAAAACTATGCCTATCATTTTGCTGTGCCTCTGTCAAGCAGTGACGCTGAAGTAATCCCTGGGGTATATCTGCAATCTCCCATCCATTGGTCAAGATTCCTCTTGAACAAGACCAGAGAGGTGCTCTGCCTCACATGTACCGGGATTTTGTTCCACAGCATAGGGAGTCTCTGGGTGATGAATCTGTCCCTCCAGCATGTTCTATTTATAACCGTGTCAAGGTTTAAGTCTCCCGCCTTGTGGTTCTGAGGGATCTAGATTTTTGAGGTGAAGCATATTCATCAAATCTGGGTTTGACATGGCCTTATATGTCAGGCACAGGTCACCTCTGAGCAAAGCATGAGACTGAATAGAGCTGGAGTTCTTTCAGTCGGGCAGCATAAGACATATTTTTGAGACCCTTTATCCTTTTGGTGAGGAACTTTTGGGGCCTTTCAAGCTGCAGCAGGTGTCTGGTCAGATACATTCGAACGGGCATTGTACTCAATCATAGGTCTAATAAGTGATGAGTACAGGGGACGATGACCTCCCTTGATCTAGATGTGAATCCCTTCATGATCAGGTGGGTGATATAGAAGGTTTTCCTAACTACTTTAGCAACATGAGTGTCAAGCGAAGGCTACTGTCAACCTGGGTCCCCAGATCTCTGATGACTTTTCTGTGCTCAGTGGATTGCCACCTATATGGTAGCTAGGGGTAGCCTTGTTTTTCCCAAAGGGTATGACTATGCATTTTGGCTTAACTTCAGGCCATGGCTCTGGCACCAGTTATCCATTTCTGTGAGGCCCTTCTGGAGGATATCTGTGTCAGATGTGTTGACTATGGCCCAGTTTGCAGTCATCTGCAAACTTTGTCAGCCATAACCCTCCTGTGTTTGCTTGTACTTCAGAAAAGTAGATGCCGAACAAGTGGGACCCAGGACTGAGCCCTGTGGGACACCACTTGTGACAGGCTTTGAGTCTGACATGGCTCCAGCAACTCTGACCCTGTGGGTTCTGTCACTTAGCCAGTTTGCAAACCCATCTTGTGATGTATGGGTTTACATTCAAGCTGATGAGTTTTTCGATGATACCTGAGTGGGGTATTGTGTCAAGGCCTTTGCCAGGTCGAGGTAGGCTGTATGGACTGCCTTTCCCTCATCAATGGCCTTGGTGACTGTCTCAAAAAAGTCAACCAAGTTAGAAGGCAGGATCTGCCTTTGACAAAGCCAAACTGAGTTGGATCCAAAGTCTGCAAGTTCCCTATGTCTTTATTTATGAGTTCCATTATGATCCTCTCCATGGCTTTGCAGATAAGGCTTGTCAAGCTAATGGGGTGGTAATTTCCAGGGTCTGTGGAGGCACCGCCCTTATGAAGTGGGACCACAGTCGCCTTGCGCCACTCCTTGGGTACGTATCCTGAGGTGAGGCTAAGATTAAACAGCTGTCCTAACTGTGGGTTTAATTCCTCATTGAGTTCATGAAGCACACAGCCGGGGACACCATCCGGTCCCATGGATGCTGTGTTTTTGCCTTAGTGAGGGCAGTTCTCACCTGGGCGTTGGAGATGTTTGGGGGGCTACAATCCTCTGGAATAGATATCTCTCCTTTTGGGGGGGAGGGGGGGAGAAGTTTGCACTGAACCTGTCAGCCAGTATGTTGGCAATGTGTGTAGGTTCAGTAATTTTCACATCATTTTGAACTAATTCTGAGCATATCTGGGAGTTTCCTCCTAGGTTTCTAACATAGCTAAAGAAGGCCTTATGATTCTCTTTAGAGTCCTTGGCGATTTTTCTCTCAAAATTTGCCTTGGATGATTTTATGAGAGCTCTTAGTTTTTACTTATAATGATCAAAGGTGTCTTACCTTTCAAGGATTTTGCTCTATCTTGTAGTAGCTTCCTCCTTTTGTTGTAGAGCTTGTTTATGGCTGGGGTCCACCAGACTGGGCGCTTGCCTTTGGTACAGAGAGTCTTAGTTTTGTTTGGGATTGCCTGATCCATGCAGTCCTGTAGGTGTTGGTAGAAGGCATTTGTAAGTGATTCAGCGGTTTGAGTAATGTTTACCACTGGCTCAGGGGCCTTAAAGGAGACCACACTAGTTTTTAGAAGTGTGAAATCGGCTTTTGAGAAGTTTTTCACTGTGGTCTTTTTTGTTTCAGGTGGAGGGGGGATGTGGACCTCCAGCGAGATGAGTTTATGATCTGATCTCACCAGTGAGGGGTATACTTCGGTGTTGAACATTTTGATCCCATGTTCGTGATGATGAGATCAAGTATGTTTTCTCCTCTTGTGGGGATGGTGACTAGTTGTTCCATGGCATTTGAGTTTATGAACTCCAGGAATCTTTGGGTTAGAGTGTTCGGGCTTGAGTAGTGTTCCCAGTCTATATTAGGGTAGTTAAAGTCACCTAGTATGATGGTGTTTGGAGATACATTTATCCCTCCAATGTTTTCAGGAAGGCCATGTGAGGTTCCTGAGTTTGAGAGGGTGGCCTGTAACATGCTACAAATTGCAGAGCAGTCTTGCCTATGGTTAATTGCACCTGGATGGTCTCGATGCATCATGCGTTGCCACCAACCTTGAGGTGTGGGTGTCCTTTATGAATATGGACACCCCCCCCTCCTTTCTTGGTGTTGTCCGGATTTTGGGGCCGGAGCATGATATGAGGTGAAACCTGTTAGTGCTGGGGTGCTCTCAGGAGCCTTGAACCAGGTTTCTGTCACAGCACAGACATCGATGTTCTCCATATTGAGAAGGGCCTCGAGTGCGTGCATCTTGAGATTGAGACTTCTGGCATTGAGCAGCATTACCCTTAGTTTTTTCCTTTTGGTGTTCTAGGGTGGTAGGTTTAGAATTTGAGCCTTGCCTAAAAAGGCACTATGGGGGTGGCAAGAGCCTTTGCCAATATCCGAAGCCCAGGGTGACAGGTGCAAGCCGTCCCTCATGAAGCAGCGTGGCTTGTCCAGCATGTCATCCCAGGCAGACAGACATTGGATCCTTTGAATGACACCAGAATTTAAGCCAATTATTAAAGCTGATCATCTTATCACTGTATTGTGGCATCATTCTAGGTGAAGGTAGGATACTGCTCAAGGTCAGGGTCATACCTGCCTGGGCTACATAATCAGAGAGTTCCTCGATGTCCCTTTTCATGTAGTCCAAGGAGGTACGTCTCAGGTCGTTGACACCAGCGTGGACAATGACTGAGTCGTACTTGTACCTGCTGTTGAGAGACCTGAGTGCTTGCGTTATGTGGCGGATTCTAGCGCCTGACAGGCAGCTTACTGTGACCTTCTCTTTACTCAGTCTGGTGGCGGGACGTCAGTGTGTCTGACTATGGAATCACCAATGACAAGTGTGTCTGGCATTTTGTTTGGCCTTAAGGGCTGTGACTGTTTGACACTCTGACTGTGTGGTCTATGTGTTGCATGTGTTGGGTCGTGAGGTGGTAGTTGTTTGGGTGTCTGCTTTGGTGGCCTCTGCTGTTTTGGTAAATTTTTGATCAGAGCCTCCGGCTATGTCTTTGTGTGAGTATGTGTATGATTTGAAGTTGTGATGGTACCATGTGTGACTGGGTATGTATTGTGTGTGGTTACCTTCTCCTCCTGTCTGGTCTTGCCAGTCCTATGTTGAGAGAGCTCAGCCTCCAGTTTGGCCGTATAGTTGCATCTCTCGCATGTATTTGTGTTTTGTGGGAGAAGGAGAGGATTGTCTGTGTACATGAGGCAGTTGTAACATTGCCTCAATATTCCCAGGTTCACCAGTTGAGCTGGAGAGGACACTAGCAACTGATCCCTCGACATACTAGAAGTAGTAGATAAAGAGACTTTCAAAGGACTCCGGGGAAGTGGGTTTTAGGCTGGTGGGGTACTATCTATAATAAGAGTGCTTTATCAAGGTGCAAGTACTGTAGGAGTAAGTGCTAGGCTTTACAGATAGAGAATAGTCTACTTGGGAATCAAGTAGAGATGAACTTTTCAGTTATAGGATATGCTGGTTAGATCAGCAGTACAGCTCGAGGAAGGTAGTTTTAAGGAAAATTGGAAGAGTGGAATTTAGATGGCCCAAATAGTTTAACCTTGTTTAACCGCCGCTGCTCTTGTGTGCAACAGTGGTAACTCCGAGCTAAATCGCTTACACAGCGTTTAGCGTGTTTTATAGCAGGGGCTGAAGGGAGCTAGGAATTGGCCCAAACGACCAATGGACTACTAGTTTCTGGCTGAAACTTCACCAAATCAGACAAAAGGCCGCTCAGTGCTTCCCACTCCCACTGGTAAGCAAAGAAACTTCCCTCCTTCCTAATAAGGCAATGGATCAGTAACAGGAACTAAAAACAAAGCCCAGGGATCAGCAACTCTGAAACTGGACTACTCTAGTTCAGTAAGGGAAAACAAGAGATTTTTTGTTTTATTACAGAGACAAGGAAAAATTCAGACAGTAATTGCTGTAAATCGGCTAGCGCACTTTAGTGTGTAGCCTACAGAAACAATTTGCAACAATTAGTAACTTAAAGTGCAATAAACAGTGTAAAATGCAGAAATCACTTAAATTAGCAATAAAACAGGCGAAATGCAGTTGCTAGCTTAAATAACAGTGGAAAAGCCACAAAAAATACTTATATCTGGTAGAAAGTCACTCTTTTAGCTCTCTGCTGCTTGGATCACCCTGCAGGCCGCCACGAGGATCTGTGCTGAGTTGGTACAAGCTGGAAAACGTGTTTAGCGTGTTTTATAGCAGGGGCTGAAAGGAGCTAGAATTGGCCCAAAACAACCAATGGACTACTAGTTTCTGGCTGAAACTTCACCAAATCGGACAGAAAGGCTGCTCAGTGCTTCCCACTCCCACTGGTAAGCAAAGAAACTTCCCTCCTCCTAATAAGGCAATGAATCAGTAACAGGAACTAAAAACAAAGCCCAGGGATCAGCAACTCTGAAACTGGACTACTCTAGTTCAGTAAGGCAGGAAAACAAGAGATTTTTTTTTTGTTTTATTACAGAGACAAGGAAAAACAGACAGTAAATGCTATAAATGCTGTAAATCGGCTAGCGCACTTTAGTGTGTAGCCTACAGAAACAATTTGCAACAATTAGTAACTTAAAGTGCAATAAACAGTGTAAAATGCAGAAATCACTTAAAGTAGCAGTAAAACAGGCGAAATGCAGTCGCTAGCTTAAATAACAGTGGGAAAGCCACAAAAATACTTATATCTGGTAGAAAGTCACTCTTTTAGCTCTCTGCTGCTTGGATCACTCTGCAGGCCACCACGAGGATCTGTGCTGAGTTGGTACAAGCTGGAAAACGCGTGTTTAGCGTGTTTTATAGCAGGGGGCTGAAAGGAGCTAGGAATTGGCCCAAAGCGACCAATGGACTACTAGTTTCTGGCTGAAACTTCACCAAATCGGACAGAAAGGCTGCTCAGTGCTTCCCACTCCCACTGGTAAGCAAAGAAACTTCCCTCCTCCCTAATAAGGCAATGGATCAGTAACAGGAACTAAAAACAAAGCCCAGGGATCAGCAACTCTGAAACTGGACTACTCTAGTTCAGTAAGGTGGGAAAACAAGAGATTTTTGTTGTTTTATTACAGAGACAAGGAAAAAAAAACAGACAGTAAATGCTATAAATGCTGTAAATCGGCTAGCGCACTTTAGTGTGTAGCCTACAGAAACAATTTGCAACAATTAGTAACTTAAAGTGCAATAAAAAGTGTAAAATGCAGAAATCACTTAAAGTAGCAGTAAAACAGGCGAAATGCAGTCGCTAGCTTAATAACAGTGGGAAAGCCACAAAAATACTTATATCTGGTAGAAAGTCACTCTTTTAGCTCTCTGCTGCTTGGATCACTCTGCAGGCCACCACGAGGATCTGTGCTGAGTTGGTACAAGCTGGAAAAACGCTTATTGCATTCATATCCAAGTCTGCATCATTGTTTACGATATAAGAATTTAATAAAGGTATAAAAAAAGTACAGTGAAGATTTGGCAAATGATTTGAGCATGTAACTAGACTTGATGTTATGCTTTTGGAGAAGAAAGCAGATTGGCTTTGTTTGGATTACCAGAGATACTGAAGAAGCTCATTGTGGTTTCACTGTTGCAGTAATAACTTATTGGGATTTCTTGCTGTGGAAGCTTTTGGCTGGCCTAAATATCAGACATTTCCCCCTCCTCCAGGCCGTGGACGCCCTCCCTCCTCCACTGTGAAGATGTCAGGGCACAAGGACAGTGAGACAGCACAATTTTCTCATTTGTTTTTCTTGCTGATGGAACCTGCTACAACTTTATAGTGTTGGTTAGTCAGAAGCCAGAGTTTAGAACTGCAGTAAAGCTAAGTACCTTGTTGGGGAACTTTTTTCTTTGTGTGGAAAACAAGTCTTCTTACCTGATTTTCCACACTGTCATTTTGCCTGGGCCTGGAGCATGAAGGTCCCAGTTGTCCTCATTGGGCCTATTTAATAATGAGACAGTCAAGTATAAGGAGGAATCACTACAGATATTTTTGGAGAAAGAAAGGGAGCATCTGGAGTGCACATGCACTATGGAGTCTGCTGGTCACACTGAGATTGAGCTTCCTTGTTGGAAGATGCTTCCAAACAAGTTAGGGTCAAGGATGACAGCTTATTGGCATCAGTCAGCCCACCAAGGCTCATGATTGTCGAAGGAGAAGAGCCACTTTCTCAGTCCCCTTCACTGATTGAGCATGCAATTGAGACCTGTACAGAGACTATTTTCGAATCTAGTATGCCTTTGTTCCCCTCAACTGGATCATCAGTTGTGTCGGGGATTGCTGTGAAGGTCCCAACTTCTGATTCCCATTCCAAGACTTCTGAGGGGGATGGCAGAGCTCTCCATTTGAGAGAGGAGTCTTCAGTTGACTGGGAGCAGGCCGTGGCCTCCATTGCACAGCCTGGGCCTAGTATTTCCATACCTAAATCCATGCCGAAGGTCAAACCTAAGAAAGTTGCATCAAGCATGCCACAGCTTAGGCTTTCTGGGTCTCAGTCGCATCAGGCCTAGCTGCAAGACCATGCAAGTCTGGCTGAGGCTCTCCTGCATATTTTGAGATCAAGGCAGTTTAGCCATAGAAGGACCACTGCTGCAGAATCTTCTCCTGTCAAAGGAAGAGAGACTTTTCTAGTGATTTTGATGAAGATGGGTTGGGAAATGTAGACCAAATTTCTGCTGGTTCCTATGCTGATTCAGATGAAAATCTTGCCTCGGCGTTAACATTTGAGGACTTTACATTTGGGGAAACAGTCCATAAGATAAGGAAGTTGTGTAACTAGGAAGTGTAGAATTACTTCCAATTTAAGAAATGGGTTAGAGAATTTCTTAAGCTTCCTGAGCACAAACCTGTGGCCATTCCTTCAGTCTTGGATGTTGTGGACAATGTTATTCTTGTCTCTTCCCTGCAGCCTGACTCCCAACCTCTTGCTGCTAGGAAGGCAGACCAATTCTGTTGGGTTCTGGACTCGCACAAAAGACCTTTGCAGTGGATACTGAAGTACTGCCCTCATTTGGCAAGAAAGTATACACTTAAGCAACCCTGGCCATGAGATCTCTTAATTCCCAATTTTTTTTTTTTATTAAATTCCAGGGGACTCTCCTGGACCAGATGAATGAAATGCTGGAGGGGGTAGAGGATGGAGCTCTCATGAAAGAGTTGTTAGATATATGCAGTTTTTCCTCTCAGGTTACAAAACATTCTTAACTTTGTGGCTTTTATATTTTAGAAGCGTCTAGCAGGGTGGGTGTGTATGGGTCTTTTTTTCAAGAGCTATGGTTGGTCAAGAGAACTTCACTTCCTGAGCATGTTAAATCAGGAAATCCAGGATGCACTTCTTGACGAGGATTTTCTGTTTGGAACCAAGACCCAAGTTTTATTTAAAAAAAACTGGAGGAGAAAGTTAAGTCCATGCATACTGAAAAGGACTTTTGTAGGTTCAGCCACTGAGGTTTAATAGCAGTTAGCCTGTCAATCCCTTGTCCTTTCCTATCTCCCAGCCTAGGCAAAGAGGAAGGGAGTACTGGGGGAACAAGCAACAGAGATGGCAATGAAGATGGCAAGCAGAGCAAGGAACCAGGCCTAATGGACCCTGTTATCAGGGGACCAGCAGGAAGCAGTTATTATTCATCTCAGAGAGACTCCGATACAGATTTGCTTACTAGTAGATCAGGGCTTCAAAGAACCAATCCACATGAAAAAGAGGCACGGGGGTACTATTCAGAGACTTTCCTAGTACCAAGAAAAGAAGAAACTTGAGACCAGTACTAGCATTATCAAGGCTAAACAGGTTCATGCAGGTCCTCAATTTCAAAATGTTAACCCTTCAAAACTCTTTATTTTCTCACACATGGTCACTCTAGATCTAAAGGATGCTTTCCTCCATAACCCTCAACAAAACTTCACAGGTACCTCCGCTTTGCAACAGGTGTGCATCATCAGTTCTGTACATTGCCCACTGGCTTTACAAAATGTCTGTCTCCATTAATTGCCTTTTGCAGGACAAAGGGTGTCTAAATCTACTTCTGTATAGATGGCTGCCTAATTCGGACATAATCTGTGAAGGAGGTAGAAGCATCCCTTTACCTAACCAAGGACTGCCCCTTAAGCCTGGAGATTTTCCTTCAGTTGACTAATAGGAATGTGTCAGAAGTAGACCTTTTTGCATCATCACAAAATAGTCAACTCAAAAAAAAAAAATGAATACTGCACAAGGCCTCCAGGTAACATGGAGAACAGACACCCTCACCTTCCCACTGTCAGGTCTTTTTCTGTATGCCTTCCCTCCTTTATTCTTCATCGCTTGAGTACTACAGAAAATCAGGTGTAGGATAGGAAAAAGGTGATCCTACCATCTCCACTTTAGCCCAGCCATTACTAGTTCTCCATAGCACTAAGCATGTTCAAGGAGAAACCATGGATGTTGTTGCACCCAGAAGTGAATCTTGTCACCAAGAATAAGGTGTCCATAGTACCCCTCACTTGAGTAGGCTGAGCTTCCAAGTTTGATGATCTAGTACTTATCCCTTCCAGTCAGCTTTTCTGAGAGAACATCTTGCTCCTCTTTACTGAAGCTAGGAGATCCAGCATTCAAAAATTGTACATTTCAGAATGGACTTTATTCTCCCACTATTGACTTCACATAGGGGAGCAACTGTTGCAAGTCAAGCTTGTCTGTGGTTCTTGGCTATCTAATAAGAGCTCTACAAGACACGACTGTTCGAAGCATCCATGAAAATTCATGCCTCTGCTGTCTCCATTTGCTTACCCTTGGATCCCCACTATATTTTCTCATTATTCCATGGAACAGTTTCTTTTTGTTAAACACCTTTATTGAATTTTCACTTGTGACAAGTAATCAATCTGTATTAACAATTTCATGTTTACAATCATATTTCACATACATTGCTATATGTTATATAACCCAAGTCAAATTACATAAGTTATTCAGTTCTTATCCTTTTTTTTAAACAAGAAAAATTTTTATTAAACTATCACAACATAGACAATCATACATTTATATAAATTAAAACAAGCCACACAAACACAATCGTAGTTGCAGGCATTTTACATCACAAACCATGCTGGCACACTCCCAGCTGCAAACATTATACATCACTTGTAATCTACCCAATAATTTTCAGTCAAATATTACACATCTCATTTAGGCCATGCCTTCTTTTTAACCTTGTTCCTCCCTTGTATGTCTTGTTCCCATTTTCCTGTGTAGTTTGCTCTACCCTTTTCTAATTATCTCCATTCCATTTGCTTTATCTCTGTTGCTATGTAAACTACTTCTGGTATAGTTGCTTTAGATTTTGAATTCTATTTCCAAGAAATTGCTTTTTTGGCAGCCACCTTAGTTAGACACAGCAAGGCCTTACCATGTCTAGGCAGTTCAGATTCTATATCATAGCTCAAAAAAATCATCTCCATCACACCAGTCTGCCTACCCAACATGTCCAACAATGCATCCTGAAGGAGTCCTTGTCTGCCAACTTGCTGCAGTCTCAGAAGATATTTCCAGTTACTTCTCTCTTCCCTGCCACACCTCCAACATTTGCTGTGTACCTGAGGAAAAATTCTCTGTAGTCTTACTTTTGATATAAAAACATATCAGTAAACATTTCCAAACAAAAATCCTACATCTAGATTTTGTTGTGTATTTGGGAGACCTACAAATATCCTCCCATTGTTTCTTAGTGAATTGCTTATCCAGTCTCTCTTCAAAATCCTTTGTAACCTCCTCTGATTGATTCTTATAGTTGTCATGCAGTATTTTATATGCTGCAATAATTATTCCTTTTTTAATGGCAGCTTCTACAAAAAACTCTTACCAGTGCCAGTGTTTCATTTAGGACCCCCCCTATTTCTTTCTGTTTGCCTATACTCTGATATCAATTGCTAGGGAAGGCAATCTCTAACCTGCAGTCCAAATAGATTCTTGGTGTCATCCCATTCTCTCTTCTTTCCCCCTCTAGTTATTTGCTCCCAATACCTTGGTTCCTTTGCAAGTTTTCTGCAATACCAGCCCCCTCTTGCATATTTCTATATCTCTGTTTGCAGTCATCCTATTGGCAGAATATCTTTTCTCAATTCCCTTGCTGGCTTAGTTCTTAGTATACTTTCTGCTACTTTATAGATGTAATATTTCGTATGATTATCGTTGTTCTGCTTAAAGGCCTGTATCCGAAATCCCAGTCTCTCCTTGTTTCTTGAGCTTGCCCCCTGCTTTATCATCATCCTCCCTTTCCACTTGGAATTATAGTTTTCTGCTTTGTGCTATGTATAGGAGTCTTAACTGTGTTGCTCTGAAATATCCCTTCAAATTGGGTAATTCCAGTCCGCCCTGTTCTACTAGAAGAATCAACTTATCCCACTTGACTCTTGCCGTCTTCCCCTGTCTGATAAAGTCCTTCATCTCTTTATTAATTGCTATCCACAACTTCCCTGGTTGATAAAATATGACTGCTTGTATCTTGCTATCCATATCCCTGTAACAAAAAGCTTCCATTTTCTCATAGGTTCGTAGGTTAGTATTAGGCTATCAGCCCTAGGGCCTATACAAGCCTAGCCATAACAATTCCCTGGATATTTCTTCCCACAATATGTACTTCCCTGGACCCCTGTCTAGCAGGGTGACTGATGTGATCCCCGGGGTGAATTTCCTATCTCCCATCCACTCGTCAAGGTTCCTTTTGAAGAGGGCCAAGGAGGCACTCTGCTTGACATGTATGGGCAGTCTATTCCAGAGTATGGAGAGTCTCTGGGTCAGGAACCTATCCCTCCAGCATGTTTTGTTCATTGTGATGGCAAGGTTTAGATCCCTGCAGTGTGTGGGTCTGAGGGATTGGGATTTCTTTAAATGGAGCATGTCCAACAGCTCAGGGTTTGACATGGCCTTGTATGTTAAGCAGAGATCGCCTCTGAGTAGACGATATGCCACAGAGTATAGCTGTTTTTTTTAGATGGTCCGCATAGGGCATCTGCTTTAGGCCTGTGATTCTTTTAGTGAGGTATTTCTGCAGCCTTTCCAGTTGTTGCAGATGTCTTTTGAGGTACATACCATACGGGGCATTGTACTTTATAATGGGTCTAATGAGGGGATGAGTACAGTGGGGCAATGACCTCCTTTTTTCTGGATGAAAAGCCCTTAGTGATGAGGTGTGTCAGAGGGATTTCCTGACTGTTGTGATGATGTGGTTATCGAAGGTGAGACCACTGTGGACCTGTGTCCCTAAGTCTCTCATCACGCTTTCATGTTTAGTGTACTGCCACCTATGTGGTAATTCATGGGTACATGTTTTTTCACAAAGGGGATAACTGTACATTTCTTGGCATTAAGCTTGAGCCCATGACTCTGGCACCAAGCATCTGTTTCTGTAAGGCCCTTTTGTAGAATATCCACATCATTTGGGGCTTCAGTAATGGCTCCCAGTTTGCAGTCATCTGCGAACTTTGTTAGCCAGAGTCGCTTAGTGTTGGCCTGTATTTCAGAGAAGTAGATGCCAAGCAAGAGCGGTCCCAGGATTGAACCCTGAGGTACTCCACTTGTCTGGAGCTGGATTTGTAGTCAGTTACTTTTACAGTCTAGACTTTGTCAGTAAGCCAGTTGGCAACCCATCGAGTGACGTAGGGATTTATGACCAGCTTAGTAAATTTATCAATGATTCCAGAGTGGGGGATGGTGTCTTTTCCCACATATCCTTAGCTGCCACACCAGAATCATTTTAATCCGTACTCCTAAATATTTCATATTGTCATGTCCCCATAAGTATGGATATTGCTGAACCAATTAATATTTGAGTACATAATTTACCGCTAACGCCTTTGTTTTAACTTCATTAATTTTGTATCGCAAAAAGATTTGAAACTGTCTGAAAATGCTGCAAAACCTTGCAATGCCTCTTTTTGGTTTTGTCAGGTATATTATAATATCATCTGCAAACAGAGCCAGCTTTACTTGACTACCATACCAATTATATCCTTGAATTTCATACTCCCTTATTTTCTTTGACAGTGGTTCTAAATATAATGCAAATAAAGGAGAAAGAGGACTCTCCTGCTTAGCTCTTCTGCTTAAGCAGAAATTATCAGACAGGACCCCACCCACTTTGCCTTTTTGCCTCTGATCCCTCGTATATCCTTCTAATCAACCATATAATATTTTCAGGAAATGCAATGCTTCCATTGCCCTGCTCATAAAGTCCAAGCTTACTCTGTCAAATACTTTCTCAGAATCAAGAACCACCAACAGTGGTATTTTCTTACATTCTGCTTCCCTTTGGATCATCCGTGTTCTGTTAATGTTGTCAAATGTTGGCTTCCCCAACCACAGTAATGCATGTCTGTCAATTATATTGTAAACTTACTTTTTGTAATTCTCATTTTTTTCCAAGTTGCCACCCCTTTCATCAAAAAAGGGGTGTTGTCAAAAGTCAATTTATAAGGGCATTGGATGACAATGTTTGTGTGAATGAATTTTGTGAGCTCAGGGGTAAGTTCCTCGATAGAGGTTTTCTCATTAATCTTATAGATAAAATTGAATCTGAGATTAGTTCTGAGAGACACAGGAAGTATATTATTAATTACGGTCTCTAGACAAATCATGAACATGAGGAGGATAAAAGAGACACCATTAGCATGTGTGACAATATGGTGCTACATTACACTTTAGATGTCAAAGGTATAAAAAGCATTATTATTAAAAATTGGTCGTCGTTTAATTGTGAGGAGAATACTAGATCTGTTGGTTCATTGAGACGTAGTTTTACCTACAAGAGAAAATACAGTATTAAAGATCTTTTAGAAGGAGCACCACACACTGGTTTGAGTACCTGGCCAGTTACACAAAAATGTGGGAGATGTAACCAGTGTAAATACCTTGAAGAGAACTACACTGACTGGTTGCACAGCAGGATTAACAGGTGGGTGTGTGGTGGAAAATATAAGTGTTAGTTGGAAAGGGTGGTGTATCTTGATTTTTGCATGGGCTGCCAAGCATTCTACGTGGGCAAGACGTTCAGTGGATTGAACTGAAGAATTTACCAACATCAATATAGTATTCAATGATTGGGCAATAAGAGTGCTTGGCTCGACACACTATGACATGTGAAAGTTTTGACAAGTCTAAATTCTTTATTCTTGAACAGGTGTCTGTCAAGCCCTTTAGTAGTGATTGGAAAAATCTTTTACTACATCGAGAGATGATGTGGCAGCTCAGGTTAGATGCTGCTAACCCACCTGGCATCAATAAATTTATTTCTGCTTCTAGTGAGCTCAAGAAGTGGCACAATGTGGTATAGCCTTTTGAGCTCCTTGGTATGCGAGTTTTTTAGACAAACTGTATTGGTTGGTTGTTAAACAGTTCGAAGTTTTAGGATTGCCTGCACTTGCTTGTATTTGTCTATCAGTGTTTTTTAGTTCTATTTTGTTTATATATCATTTTTATGTTTTTTTTATTTTTCAACTTTACAAAGTCATGTTTTGGTTTTACAAATTTGTTTTACTTTAGGGAACATTTTCGGACTGTTCCAAGCACTGCTTTTAAATGAGCTGAATGTTATTGGTTAATTAGAGAGGTGTCATGCTGCCCCGTTAATGTAACTTGTTGTTTGTTTCTGACTAGTGGTTCTGAAGATGTCTGTTAAAACTGACAAAAGCGCTTAACCACTTTTTTTTTTTTTTTTTTAATTGTTTCTGTTTATGAGCTGTTAAAGGGTTTTTGACTTTCGGCATTTTGGAGTGCATTGTTCTTGACTACTGCACTGCCACAGTTTGTTTTCTGTCTGTCTATCAATTTTGGCAGTACTTTTGCCATTTTTGTAGCCATTTAGGCGCAAACACTTTATAATCATGGTTTAGTATTGAAATAGGGCTGTATGAAGCTGGATCTGATGGACCTTTACCCTGTTTCAGTATTAGAGCTGCCACTGCTTACTTCCAGGATGTTGGTGGTACTCCTCTTAAAATACTGTTAAACAAAACCTTCCAGATCTTTATCAGTTTTTTCCCTCCTAGCTTCCAAACTTCCACAGGAATACTATCTATACCTGGGGACTTTCCTATAGATTCATTATACGTTGCATTTATTTGGTCTCCTCCTGTCCTGACCGGTAGTAATTGAGCCTCATCTACCTCTAACCGTGGCATATTTAATTTTCCATAAACATTTCCATCTTTTCTTGATTTCCGTATTTCTGTGCTTTATACAGACTTTCATAGAATTTCACAAATATTTCTAATATCTCTATAGGATCTCTTGTTACCTTCCTTGTTAAATGCTCCCTAATCTTAGTGACATCTCTTTCTATTTTCTTTTGCCTGAGTCATTGTGCTAAAAGTTTTTGTGTTCTAGTGTTAGCAAAAAAACAGTTGCTTATCAGCAATCTTTCTAAACCTGTGTATATTATCAGATAATCCCTTATTTTCATTTTAACATTCTGCAGTTGATCGTCCACTTCTGTGAAAAAACCCTATTCTGCAATTGGCATTTGTCAGTCCTTCTGAATAATTCTTGTTCCTTCTTAGCCATATCTACCTTTCTTTTTTTCTACCCTATTTTTAAATTCCACCTTAATTTTATCCCACTCCCTAGCTATATTTTCACAAGTAATTTCAATCCTCTCGAATAACTGCTAAATAATCTCCACTACCAATTCCTTAAATTCCTTTCTTTTCAGCAGATAGACGAGAAAGTGCCAGTGTCTCATTTTTATTTTTTTTACTTTGTTTTTATTTTTGTTATTATTGGTGCATGATCTGAAATAATTATTGTGTGCGTATCAAATCTTCAGTTAGATGCATATGATGTCTTTCAAGAATGCAACTGCAGTCATAACATATGGGTTGTCCTGCCTCAGGCAGCCCTTGGTCGGCCGGATTCCAAAGTCTGGGTCCGACGTCGGCTGATGTCGCATTTCTCTCCCACATCAGAGTGGCTGGAGTACATAAGCATCAGCCGACGCCATTTTCTTCAGTCTTTCTTGCCGCGCGGTGCCCGAAGCAGAAGCAGTTCGCAAGTGCCGGTCGGTCAGCTCCTGTATTCTTCAAATCCGAAGTCATCAAAAAAAGCTAAGTACCCCGTTGGGGACCTTTTCTTGCCTCAGCCGATGCCAGAAATTAGTGAAAAAGTTAACAATTGTCTTTCTTGTGGTAAACAAATACCTCATAAGGATTTCCACTCTTACTGTCTTCCTTGCCTTGGCCCAGACCACGACGTCTCGGCCTGTGTTGCCTGTGCTCGCTTCAATAAGCGCACTCTCAGGCGCCGGGCGGAGTTCGCTGAAGATTTTTTCTGCGAAAAATTTGATTATACAATGCCGTCGGAACTTCCGACATCGCAAACTCCCAAGAAACGAAAAGACCGGGACCGACATCCTCGGCCCGCGTCTACCACCGACTCCATGCCAAAACCTACCGTGAGTGCTCCGGTTCCCCCTGAGACGGTTATTCCACCGCTCTGAACCGAAGACACCGCGTACCGGCGACTCCGATGCGGATACCACTCCGCCAGTTATAGATTTTCCTCCGGATACTGAAACCGAGGAAATGCCGAGACCATTGCTGTAGATAAGGTCACTCCTGCGTGGAGCTGCCAGGCCTCCTATGGCCATGTCTATTAAGGCCTACACTCGGGCTAAGGCAGCCAGCAAGACCAAGCACCTTACTGCTAAAGCCTTACCTCAGCCTACTCCAGAGACACAAATCATGACTATGGCCGCAGACTTAATTTCCATGATTAGAGGTTCACAGGCCCATCCTGAGAGAGGATCCCAGCCTCCTTCTGATAAGAGGCCCCGGGTTGAACCCTCTGACCCTATCCCTTCAGATGAAGATTCTGAGGACTCTGTCCACTCCGATGGCCAGGAAGAGCTCTTCCAGTTCTATGAGGACTCGGATGCAGAGGATTCCATCCCCTCGGCCTCCCCTCCTGAGGATATTTCTTTTGGGGAAGTTCTGCATACCATGAGGGAACATTTCAAGTGGCAAGGCCAGGAATATTCTGATTCCAGAAAGCGCCTTCGAACTTTCCTTAAAAAGCCCCAGCACAGGCCCTTAGCTATTCCTCCTGTGCTTGATGTTTTGGATGATTTATTTTCCAACTCCAGCGTTACCCCTGATTCTCTTCCTCCTGCTCCAGCCAAGCCAGACAGATATTACAGGGTCCCAGAAACACATTCCCATTTATTCAGGGCCCATACTGTTGATTTAGAAACTATTTCTCAGGGACCTGAAGGTGTTTCAGCTTCCACCTCTAAAAATCCCTTGCCTTCCAACAGGGAAGCTAGGTCATTAGAGAGATGGGGGAAAAAGGTCGACACCTCCACTACTTTATCTATGAGAGCTTTGAATTGCCTTTTTCATATGTTACAATATCAGGATTACCTGTTAGATGATTTACAAAAAACATTGGCCTCTCCTGATCCTTTAGACAGGAAGTCTTTGCAGGAAGCTGTACATAATTCTCAGCAAGTCAGCAATCACTTTCTGCAGTGTGGATATGATGCACTGGAAGCTTCATGTAGGGCAGCTGTGACAGGGGCAGTCATTCGTAGACATGCATGGTTAAAAGAACAACCTCTACCAGATCATGTTAAGGCAAAACTTCTGGATGCACCCTTGGAAAAGAACAAGCTTTTTGGTGCTAATGCTAAAGATGTGTTAAAGTCCATAGAGGAAAAAGCAAAATCAGTTCAGACGGTTAAAGATTTCCTCCAGGTTCAGCCCCCCAGATTCAGTAGGAATTGGCCTTCAAAAAACTGGTCCTTTCCTAATCCTGAAAAATTTCAAAGGGGGTAAAAACAGGCGTGGCCGAGGAAGAGGACAATACAGAGGTCCTTACAGGGGACGGCAATGGCAGCCAGCAAACCAAAGAAGTGACAAAGGGGTCTCCCCTGCCCCACAGGCACAATCTCAATGACTTTCCTCTACGGCCGCCTACCAAGGAGCAAATAGAAGCTCCCTTGGGCGGAAAATTATCTCTGTTTTCAGACAATTGGCACAGATTGACAAAGGACAAATGGATTTTGGACATTATAGACCAAGGTTACAGGTTCCATTTTCATACCTTACCAAGAAAACAAGGCATGCCAAACCTACCACAAAACCAGAGGGCAGAGGCTATCAAGCAAATTTCTCTGCTAGCTCGGATAAAAGCAATAGAACGAGTTCCTCAACAAGAACAAGGCCAGGGGTTTTACTCAAGACTGTTCCTTGTTCCAAGAAAAGAAACTCAGTGGAGACCAATACTGGATTTGTCTGCATTAAACACCTTTCTCATAGTACCAAAGTTCAAAATGCTGACTCTACAGCAACTCCTTCCCATGCTGGGCAAGGGGTCTTGGCTGATTACTCTGGACCTCAAGGAGGCTTACCTGCATGTCCCTATCAGACACAGCTGCAGAAGATACCTCAGATTTCTTGCAGGGCCAGAGCATTATCAATTCTCAGCATTGCCATTTGGCTTATCTACTGCGCCCAGAGTATTCACAAAATGCCTGGCTTCAGTAATTGCTCATTGCAGGCTCCAGGGGATCCAAATATACCTGTACCTGGACAACTGCCTCATACAAGCGGACGACAAATTGATGTTGACAAAAAACTTGAACTATGTCATACAATTACTTCAGGCTCTGGGATACACAGTCAACTTCCAAAAGTCAAGACTTCAACCATCCCAGCAAATAACCTTCTTAGGAGCCAATCTAGACACAGCCTCTCAAATGGCTTACCTGACAGAAGACAAGCAAGAGAAGTTAACTCATTATTTCAAAGGTTTGGCAAAACTCACCCAGATGACTGCAAGGAGATTCCTACAGGCCCTGAGTTACATGGCATCCTGCATTCTCCTGGTTCCATTAGCAAGACTACACATGAGAAAGCTTCAATGGTACCTAAAAAGCCTATGGTCTCAGCACAGCAACAACTTAGAGAAAACCATACCACTCATTCCATGCCTACAAAAGGAATTCTTTTGGTGGGCCTCGGTAAGCCAGGCAAACACAGGTATGTCATTCAAAAAACCTCAGATAACACAGACCATGACCACAGACGCCTCAGACCTTGGATGGGGGGCGCACATGGAAGGCAGATGTATACAAGGACAATGGTCTCCAAAGGAAACACATCTGCATATAAACCAAAAGGAAATGCTGGCAGTAATGCATGCCATCGAGGCCTTTCGACAACAACTTCAGCAAGGCCATTTACTGATATGGACAGACAACACCACTGTGATGTGGTATATAAACAAGCAAGGGGGCACCCATTCTTACCCCCTTTGCAGACTGACAATGAATCTTTGGGAAAAATCACTGAGCCTAAACATACAGTTACAATCCCAGTTTGTTCCAGGCAAAGACAATGTGCTGGCGGACAGCCTAAGCAGGAATTTCACAGATCCACACGAGTGGAGGTTACATCCGAAGATCTTCACACAACTCACCTCGATATGGGGCAGGCCAGAAGTAGACCTATTTGCCTCTCACCTCAACCATCATCTACAAAAATTCTGTTCAAGGACATACCATCCACAAGCTTGGAAAATAGATGCTCTTTCATTCAACTGGAACTTCCTAAAAATCTATGCATTCCCACCTCTGCCACTGATGACCACAGTATTACTAAAGATCAAAGCAGAGAGACCCAAGGGGATCCTAATAGCTCCAGACTGGCCAAGACAACACTGGTATCCACTACTACGGAGCATATGTCACAACAAGAAGTGGGCCCTGCTTTCTTCCCCAATCCTGAGAACAAAGGGGAAAGACTGTTACATACCTTGGACATTCACTGACAACTTCGCTACTACCTGGACAGAACCAAGACCAGTAGGAAGTCTGATCAACATTTTGTAGCTTACGCCCCTGCAGTACAAGGAAAAGCAATTTCAAAACAGACTATTTCAAAATGGATTGGACACTGCATCAGATTTTGTTATTCCTTTCATGAGAAGATTGTTCCAGCCAATGTCAGACCACATTCCACCAGAGCTACAGCCACCTCTACAGCATTCTTAAGAGGGGTGCCTACAAAGGACATTCTAGAAGCTGCTACATGGAGCTCCGTGCATACATTCTCCAAACACTACAATCTCCCTCTATACTCCAGATCCAGAGCAGGCTTTGCCTCAGCAGTCCTGCAGGGTTTGATTGCCACACCATCTCTTTCCTAGAGCATTCCTCCTCCCCCAGCTAAGCTATGGTATTCTACCCATATGTTATGACTGCAGTTGCATTCTTGAAGGACATAGTACAGTTTTGTACCTACCATAAATGTAGATGTCCGATAGATATGCAACTGCAGTCGGATTCCTCCCTCCATACCCCTCTATGCCTTGGGTCCACTCCTATCCCTGATTCTCTTAGCTGGGGATATCTGTTATGGTGTATCTGTTTATTGCTTACTTATTTGTCTGGAATCCTGTTTTTGTCTTCCAATTTGATTACAGCCTTCCTTGGAGGGCACCTGGCATCTGGGGCAAGAAACACTGAAGAAAATGGCGTCGGCTGATGCTTATGTACTCCAGCCACTCTGACGTCGGAGAGAAATGCGACATCAGCCGACGTCGGACCCAGACTTTGGAATCCGGCCGACCGAGGGCTGCCTGAGGCAGGACAACCCATATGTTATGACTGCAGTTGCATATCTATCGGACATCTACATTTATGGTAGGTACAAAACTGTACTTTCCTGTGAAATGTAAATTCTGTGTAGCCTAGCCCAGAACTCCTGTTCCTGAATTCACATCTTCCATGCCAAATTTTTTCATAAATTTCTTCAAAAATCTACCCTCTTTTGTTATACTTTCCCTTCTGGTCCTCCCAGGCACATCTTCACTACTGCATGTCAAATTCCAGTCTCCACCTGTAAGTAATATTCCTTTGCTGAAAATGGATAATTTCTCCCAGAATTTTCTTTTGATTCATTATAGCAGTTTTAGGTGGAATATAAATACATGCCAGTGTAATCCTTCTCCCTTGCCAGTAGCCCCTTAGCACTGAAAAATCTGCCATTATCTGTTTTTTATCATCTTTCCTCTTACACTTTTCCTTTGTCCCCAATATTCTGCTGAATAGCCATCCTGAAAACCTTTCTTTATCAAATTCACATGTTTAATTCTTTCCAAGTACATCTCATGTTCTACATTTTTAAATATAGTTCACTATTCTTTTTTTATATTTATTATTTGAGACCATTGACATTTAAAGACCTTACAGAAAGCATCATTGTATTAAAAAGTTATTATTCCCACCTTTTATGTGTAACCTTTTTTGTTAAATGTCTAGTTCCAGCTTTTGTGTTACATGCAGACACGTTTTGGTGGGTTGAACTTTTATGTACTTGTTTCTTGTCATATCTATTTGAGCCTGTGACATCTAACTTTTTGTTTTATTGAAAGCCCTCAAAAAAAAAAAAAAAAAAAGAAAAACAAACCCCCATACCTCCTAAAACCTATTAATTTAATACTGATATGCACAACTATGTACATCTTCAAATATTGAAGTTTTACCATCCTACTAGGAACAGATGTTCCAAACTGACAGCCACACTCATAGACCTTTGTTAACCTAAAAGAAAGGTTATCCATGCTTAAGACGCATGGTGCAGCCTGTGTTTCTACTACGTGCTAACTAACTTTGTTGCATCTTTATAGCTCTCCCAGCTGGGAAAACACCTGAATGCTTTCAAAGAACATTATGTCCTAGCCTGTTTCTTTTTTTCCCCTGTCCAATCACTCCCAGCAGACTGTAACCAATTTCTCTTTATCAGATTGTCTCCGTGGAGACGTGACAACCAGGCAGTCGATTTCTCTTTATCATATTGTTTCCATGGAGATGCGAGGGCCAGACACAGAATTGCTACTAAGCATACATTCATTTGCTAGAAAAAAAAGCCTAATATTCAATATTCTTTTCATTTACTTGCTTTCTCTTACAGCTTGTTACTAAATCAATCTAAGGTCCTTCATTCTTTCGTTCCCCCATGCAAGAATGAGAAAAAGCACATTAATTTTTTCTTCTGTCATGCTCTTTTAAACGGGCCTTTTTTCCATTGCAGTACTTACATTTCTTAAAATTGAACAAAAAGAGAGAATAGAGTAAAAAGGGAAAAAGAACACCAGCACCTATTTACAGTCTCCATTGCACTTAAAATAACAGAGAAAACTCTACTTTATAGCATGCAAAGAAAACTATACACCACAAAAATAGTACTATTAAGGGAAAATGTTTTCTGTACTTAGTTAACTTTCTTCCCTCTCTTCCCCTGCCCAAAGCGCTTTTCCGGAAATTAATGACATGAAGTTGGTCATATACTTTAGAGTCCCCTCACAAGTCTAACAAATTCTGAAAAAGTCTGGTCCTTCCACATTTTTTGTTCTGTCATATTTCACTAATTTAATTATTGCATTGTGTTCCCACATTGTTACTGGTTTTATTACTGTTCACCTCCATCTCCCAAATCCTGTCTCGGCTTCATTTCCAATGTACCCTTGATTCTTCTAGTCAACTCTCGTGCTCCCTTCCTTGTCTCCAATGTTTTCCGTTGAAGCAGTGGAAAAGTTTTCACAGGTACAGTCTCTCTCTGTGGTGTTTATTACCAGAACGACAGCAGATACCTCCAAGACCGAAATGCACTCAACCATCAAACACAGCACAAACCACAGGACACATAGCTCACCTCCACAGTGTGCCCCTCAGCCTAATCCCCTAAGGCTAAACACCTTGCCCAGTACACTAATAGGTGACTCAATAGTGAGGCATACAGATGTCCCACTCACTTGGTTGAATAAGGAGAAGGTAACAGTCGCATATCTATCAGGTGCCAAAATCCGACACACAACACATGCACTCAGGTCATTCCTGAACAAGTACAAGTATGACTTTGTCAATGTGGGTGTGAATGACCTGAGACCCACCTCCCTGGACTGCATGAAAAGTGACATGGTGGAGCTCTCGGATTATGTGGCCCAAGCAGATATGACCCTAGTCCTGAGCAGTATCCTACAGTCACCCAGAATGTTATTGCAGTACAAACAAAAAAATGATTTACTTCAACAATTGGCTAAGTTTCTGGTGTCATTCTAAGGGGATAAAGTATCTGCTTGGGATGACATGATTGACGGACCTCGATGCTTTGCCAGAGATGGCCTACATCTGTCAACCCTGGGCACTGACTAAGGTTTTTGCCACCCCTATAGTGCCTTTCTTTAGTTGGTGTTCCAAAGACCAAATTATCACTGTAATAGCTATAAGTAAATGCAATCTGAGGGTCATACTGCTGAACACTAAAAGTCAAATTCTCAAGATGCACTCACTCGAAGCACTCCTCAAAACGGAGAACATCGACACTTGTGCTGTAACAGAGACCTGGTTTAAAGTGGCAGAAAGCACCCCTGCGCTAACAGGCTATAACTCATTCCACACCTTTTGGCCCTGAACGTGGATGTAGCTGCAAAGGCGGTGGTGTCCCCATATTTATAAAGTTTATGCACACCTCCAGACTAGTAGCCCAGCATAACGCATCTGAGATACTTAAAGTAGAACTAACATTGGGTAAGATGGTGATCCAGGTCATAGCCTGATGTAGGTTCCCAACCATATCCCTAGACTCACTCCACGTTCCTAAGCACCCTGGAATCTGTCAAGGTCCAACCCAACACTGTCATACTAAGAGACTTCAACGACCCCTCCATCAACTGGGAAAACTACTCAAGCACCAATAGACTGGCCCAACACTTCCTGGAATTCATCATTTCCAATGACTTGGACCAGCTCATTCTGACCCCCACTAGAGGAAGCAACATCCTTGATATGGTCATTACTAACATGGGTGAATGTTGCTCTACACCAGTAGTCAGTCCCTCCCTGGTGAGATACGACCATAAACTAAACACCATGGAAATCCACATCTCACCCACACACCAAGCAAAGGTAACCACCTTGAAAAACTTCTCCAAAGCTGAATTTGGGCTCCTAAAAACAGAGGTGGCTAACTTCTCGGCAGCCATGCCAATGGAAAATAGCTGCATGACTACCGAATCATACACCGGTGCACTGCATGAACATGTACATAAATGCATGGAACTAGCCATACCCAAATGAACCAAGATGCTCTCCTCCAAAAAAAGGAAGCCAATCTGGTGGTCCCCTGCCATTAGTAAATGCTACAACAGAAAGAAGAAACTGTTGCAGAAAAAGGTGAAGTCTCAAGACTTGAAAACCTCCCTTATTAGCCTCAACAAAAAGTTGAGATCCCTCATCAAATCCTCTAAAGCCAGCTATGAAGGCAGAATTGTGGCAGACGCTAAAAACAGTCACAAAGCCTGCAGTAGTTTTATCAATAATCTCCACAGCAATACCTAGATTTTCTCTGAGTTACTGCACAATGGTACCTCCTATACTGAGTCAACAGATATTGCCAACATACTGGCCAACAGATTCAGTGCCAACTTTACCCCCCCCCCCAAGGACCAATCACAATACCGGAAGAATGCCAGGCACCCAGCATTACTGCAGCACAGGTTAAAGCTGCATTGTCCAAGGCCATGAATGCAGCTTCCATGGGACTGAATAATATCCCTGGCTGTGTTCTACATGAACTACAAAGCGAACTGGCACCACATCTGTGTGCCCTGTTCAGTCACAGCCTCACCTTAGTCTTTGTCCCTACCGAATGGTGTACTGCTACAGTCATCCCTCTCCATAAAGGGGAAGCAACTACAGACCCTGGGAATTATCACCCCTTTAGCCTGGTGAGTCTGATATGTAAGGCTATGGAGCACATCATCATGGACCTGATTAACATAAGGAAATCTCCAAACTCTAGACCCCATGTAATTTGGCTTTGTGAAAGGGAGATCATGTCTGCTCAAACTGGTTGACTTCTTTGAGTCAGTCACCAGGGCTGTGGATGAAGGTAAGGCAGGCATACAGCCTACCTCGATCTGGCCAAGGCCTTTGATACCATTCTTCACTCAGGAATTATTGATAAACTCATCAAACTAGGCAGCGACCCCTATATCACTAGGTGGGTTGCAAACTGGCTCACAGATGGAACACACAGTGTGAAAGTAGTAAACTCCAAGTCAGACTTCTGACCAGTCACGAGTGGAGTCCTACAGGGATCGGTCCTGGGTCCTCTCCTGTTTGGCATCTACTTCTCAGAAATCCAGGCCAACACAAAGGGACTCTGGCTGACCAAGTTCGCAGATGACTGCAAGCTAGAAGCCATTATTAACTCCCCAAGTGATGCAGACATCCTTTAGAAAGGCCTCACTGAGACCAGTGACTGGTGTCAAAACCATGGCCTTGAGCTTAATGCCAAAAAACTTGTCATCATCCCCTTTGGTAAAAACAGTTCCCAATAATTACCACATCGATGAGAGCCCACTGAGCACTGAAGGCGTTATAAGAAATCTGGGTCACAGGTTGATAGCAACCTGTCCTTCGACCATCACATTCCCACTGTAGTCGGAAGGTCGACGCATATCATTACCAAGAGTTTTGCATCTAGGGAGAAAGAGGTCATAGTCTCTCTCTTCTCTTCCTGCATTAGACCAATTAATGGAGTATAATGCCCCATTTGGCATGTACCTCACTAGACATCTGCAACAGCTGGTGAGGCCACAGAAGTACCTCATGAAGATGATCTTGGGCATTAAACACATGTCCTACATAGACAGACTCAAAAGACTCCAGATATTCTCTACTTAGAGGCAATCTTTGCCTGACTTACAAAGCCATGTCTGACCCAGCTCTGTTAGAAATGCTACATCTAAAGAAATCCCAGTCCCTCCACACCACACGCTCCAGAGATCTCAACCTCATTACCACAATCAACAGAACATGCTGGAACGACAGGTTTCTCACCCAGAGACTGCCCATGCTCTGGAATAGGTTTCCCATACATGTCAAACAGAGCGCCTCGCTGTCCCTCTTCAAGAGAAATCTTGATGAGTGGATGGGTAATACAAAGCTCACCCCTGGGATCACTCCAATGGCTCTACTTGATAGAGGCACTGGGAACTAACATTGGGTGGCACGATGTCAGGGCACTTTTATGGGCTAGGCTTGTAAAGGCTCCAGGACCATTAGTCTAGTACACACCTATGAATAAGAAGCAGAATCTACTTCTGTTGCCCAGATTACTCTTTGTTGGACAAATTTTTGAATTTCCTCCTTACCGTGTCCTTCATCAAAAAATGATGTTGTCCCTCCAGGGAAGAATACCTTGAAGACAACTGGGTACAACTGGGTACAGCAGTTTAAATGTCACACCTGCATGTCGAAATTCCCTCCTCCTCTGCCTAATGTACAATGAATAATCATTCTACGCAAACACTGTGCTGTTTCCCACTTATAGTATTGTGTCCTCCTGCTACAGTTTTGTCAGAATCAATATCTTCTGCTGGTAAGATTGTATCTTTAGTATTAAAGGTCTAAGTTGATTTCTCACATACACATGATGTGCCCTTTAAACTAATGACTCCTGCTGTGGAATACCGTTCCAGTTACTTATTTGTGCTTTCATAAAAATAATGCACTCTGTTCCTTCCAGCTTGTCTGGTATAGCTGAAAATCTCAGGTTTTCCGTATGTACTATGTCCTCTAATTCTATTTTTTTTTTTGAAGCATCTCATACTGAGCAATCTTGTATTCAGCCAGCCTTTTTTTCTTCATTCGATTTTTTGCAGATTTGTCACCTCATCTGAAAGTCTTTTTAAAGCTTCTTTCATTTTTTCAGCCTTTTGTTGTTTGTTGATGTACTCCATCAACGTTTTGTTTATTTTAGCCAAGTCTGTGTGCAGTTGTGTTAAATTTTCCTGTGGGTTACTGGAAGTCATGTCTGGAGGTTGCACTGCTTTTTTTTGCTGAACATTTGCAGGACTTTTCCCCAGTCAGTATTTCTTCCTTACTTTGTGTAGCTTATTTTTTTTCTAGGTGCTCTGTATTTATTTTCCCGGCATCCAGGCAGTACACTTAATAGTTAATGAAATATACCCATAAACATCTCCTTGAAACAGTTTCTTGAAGGGGTTTTGCACTTCAGACCAACCAGAACAGAACCAGTGTTCCCTTGGGACCTAAACATTGTGATGGAAAAATTAACCTTCCCCTCTTTTAAGCCTACTGCTTTGTCTGACATTAAATGCTCACTTGGGAAACAGCACTCTAGTAGCTTTAACCATTGCCAGGAATATTTCATAACTCCAAGCTGTGATGAGTAAGAAACCATTCTAATTGTTCATAAGGATGTTCATCGTGCATACAGCTGCAGTCATAACAGATGGGTTCTCCTGCTGTCAGGCGGGTCCTCGGTCAGCCGAATTCCAAAGTCTAGGTCCGGCGTCGGTTGTCGTCGCTTCTTCCCTGACGTCAGTGCGACAGGGGTATAAAAGAACCAGCCGACACCATTTTCTTCAGTCTTTCTTGCCGCGCGGTGCCCGAAGCAGAAGCAGTTCGCAAGTGCCGGTCGGCCAGCTCCTGAAATTACGAAAAATTTTGCAACCGAAGTCTTCTTGAAAGCTAAGTACCCCATTGGGGAAACTTTTCTTGCCTCAGACCGATGTCAGACAAAGTTAATAATTGTATTTCATGTGGGAAGCAAATACCGCATAAGGATTTCCATTCCCTCTGTATTCCTTGTTTAGGCCCAGACCACGACGTCTCGGTCTGTCGCTTTTGTGCTACCTTCAACAAACGCACTATTAAGCATCGGGCGGAGTTCGCCCAGCATTATTTGGGCAATCAATTTAACTATATTATGTCGTCGGATACTCACGACTCCAGTTTTGTCTAAAAAACGCAAAGACAAGGACCGACACACGAGGTCCGCGGCCTCTACCGACACCACGCCAAAGCCGACTCCACGTGGTCCGGTTCTCAGCGAGGCGCCTACGCAGCCCCTGACTACCGACAACACTACATTGGCAGTGTCTCCTGTGCCCGAGGTCGCAGGTTCCTCGGACCACACCCCGACTACAGATACCGAAGCCACTCTTGGAGGTGAATCTCAAAATGTGGACAGGTCTACCTCCTCTCAAGGTGTCTTCAGACCTTCCTCTTCTTTTTCCATCAAGGCTTACACTAAGTCTAAAGCAGCCATGCAGTCTAAGAGACAAGCTACACAGGGCCCATCCCCAGGTCCCATGCCTAAAAAACAGATGCTTAAAATGGCTGAGGATTTGATTACTCTTATCAGGGGTTCTCAACCCCCTCCCCCGGACAAAAGGCCCAGAGTGGAGGAAGAATCCCCCTCCTCTGATCAGGGCTCCATTATTTCAGAGCACTCTGATGAACAGGAACATTCTTACTCCCCTTTTGAAGATTCTGATGCTGAGAAGTCCATTCCCTCTGTCTCCCCCCCCCCCCAGAGGATTACTCATTTGGGGAAACTTTGCATACCTTAAGGGAACACTTCCACTGGGAAGGCCAAGATTATTCAGATTCCAAGAAAAGGCTTAGGGAATTTCTCTTGCTACCTCAGCACAGGCCTCTAGCTATACCTCCTGTCTTGGACATACTAGATGATGTGTACTCGGAGGCCTGCCTTAACCCGGATTCTCTACCTCCAGCTCCAGTCAAGCCTGACAGGTACTACAGGGTTCCTGACTCACATCAATTTCTATACAAAAGCCATGCTGCTGACCCAGAAACTATCTCACAGGGACCCAAGGGAATTAAGGCCTCCACTGCAAAAAATCCATTACCTTCCGAGAGAGATTCCAGATCCTTAGAAAGGTGGGGAAAAAAGGTATATACCTCGGCCACCTTAACCATGAGGGCATTAAACTGTCAGCTCCATATGCTAAAGTACCAACAGTTTTTGTTATCACAAAAGAGAAGTAAAATGTCACAACCTGAACAAGCAGACTTGAAGGAGTTGCAGGATTTGATGCATAGTGCAGAACAAGTGGGTAAACATACCTTATAATGTGGTTTTGATGCTCTAGAAGCCTCTTGTAGAGCTGCTGTTACAGGATCAGTGATACGTAGGCATGCCTGGCTCAAGGAACAAACCTTACCAGATCATGTCAAAGCTAAATTACTAGATGCTCCTCTACAAAAGGATGTATTATTTGGTGCTAATGCTGAGGAGGTATTAAGGAAAATGGAGGAAAAGGCTAAATCAATGCAAACAGTGAAAGATTTTCTACAGGTACAACCCCCACGTTTCAGTAGAAATTGACCTTACAAAAATTGGTCCTTTCCAGCCACGGACAGACCCCAAAGAGGTAGATACAGGCGCCCGAGGGGCAGAGGGCAATCCCAAGGATCGTTTAGAGGCAGACAATGGCAAGCTCCTACGCAAAGAGGTGGTGAGGATAACTCGCAATCATTCTGAAAGCAAGCCCAATGACTTTCCCCTTTGCATGCCAAGCAAGACTCAAATGGCAGCACCATTAGGCGGAAAACTGGCATTATTTTCAAAAAATTGGCATATTGTCACCAAAGACGAATGGATCCTGGACATTATAAACAGAGGCTACAGATTCCATTTTCGCACCCTTCCAAAAATGAGAGGCATGCCAAACCTGCCACACAATCGAAGGGCAGAGGCACAAAGACTAATTTCAGATCTCCTAGACATGAAAGCTATTCAAGAGGTACCTACGCACGAACAAGGTCAAGGTTTTTATTCCAGACTATTCCTGGTACCAAGGAAGGGAAAAGATTGGAGACCTATTTTGGACCTATCCATCCTAAACACATTTCTACTCGTACCAAAATTCAAGATGCTCACTCTACAGCAGCTTCTTCCCATGCTGGGCAAGGAGTCTTGGCTGGTAACATTGGACCTCAAGGAGGCATACCTGCATGTCCCAATCAGACAAAATTGCAGAAGATACCTCAGATTTCTTGCAGGTTCAACCCATTATCAATTCTCTGCATTGCCCTTTGGCTTATCTACTACACCCAGAGTATTCACAAAATGCCTGGCATCAGTAATTGCCTACTGCAGAATTCAAGGGATACAAATATACCCCTATTTGGATGACTGCCTGATCCAAGCGGACAGCAAGCACATTCTTCTGAAACATCTGGCTTATGTAATAATGTTGTTGAATTCTCTAGAATACACAGTCAACAAAAAGAAATCAAGGCTAATGCCCTCTCGGAAAATAATTTTCCTGGGTGCCAACTTGGACACAAACACCCAGATGGCGTACCTCATGCCAGAGAAGCAGGGGCAACTAACTCAATACTTCAGAACACTAGCAAATTGCACCAGGCTGACTGCAAGGAAAATCCTGCAGGCTCTGGGATTTATGGCATCTTGCATCTTACTAATCCCATGTGCAAAGCTGCATATGAGGAAACTTCAATGGTACCTGAAAAACCTATGGTCTCAACACAGCCACAGCCTGGAAACAATAATACCACTAATTCCATGTCTTCAAAAGGAATTTCTGTGGTGGGCTCAAGCATGCCAAGCAAACAAAGGTCTCCCATTCAACAAGCCTCGAGCAAATCAAGTCATCACAACAGACGCCTCGGATTACGCCTGGGGGGCACACATGACAGATCGGTGCATTCAGGGCAAATGGTCTCAAAAAGAAAAACACCTTCACATCAATCAAAAGGAAATGCTAGCAGTAATAAATGCTATTATAGCTTTCAAAGACCTTCTGCATCCAGGTCAACTATTGATAAGGACAGACAACACGACAGTAATGTGGTACATAAACAAACAGGGAGGAACCCATTCATACCCCCCTATGCAGACTGGCCATGTCACTTTGGAACATGGCTCTGGAATTACAAATCGAGCTTCAAGCACAGTACCTGCCAGGCAAGGAAAACACGCTGGCAGACAACCTAAGCAGAAATGTGACAGATCCACACGAATGGAAGTTGCATCCTCAAGTTTTTACAGAAATAATTCAAGCATGGGGAAGGCCAGACATAGATCTCTTTGCCTCCCACAAAAATCACCAATTGACAAAATTCTGCTCAAGGACTTTCCATCCAAAGGCCTGGAGAGTGGACGCTCTCTCTTTCAGTTGGGCAACAATGACCGTTTATGCCTTTCCACCGCTTCCTCTGCTGCCCAAAGTTCTATTAAAAACCAGAGCAGACAGACCAAAGATGATTCTCATTGCTCCAGACTGGCCAAGACAACACTGGTACCCACTCCTGAGGAGCCTGACGCATTCCCCACCATGGACCCTACCTCTAATGCCTCTTCTTCTGATTCAGCACAGCTTCAAAATTCTTCACAGTCAGCTGAAAACACTCAATCTGGCCGCATGGAAGATTCCTTAACATTACAACAGACCCTACCCTCCAAGGAGGTGCAGGATGTCATTTTGGAGGCCAGAAGGCCTTCTACTAGAAAAGCCTACGCCGCAAAATGGAAGCGGTTTTGTGCCTGGAATGAGAAAAAGGGCCAGAATCATGGAAAACTGAATTTACCTCAAATACTACAGTATATAGCTGAGCTGCTAAGCAGTGGACTTTCATTCTCCTCCATCAAAGTCCATGCCTCAGCCATTTCTGCAGAATACAACACTGATCCACCTTTATTCTCTCACCCCCTCTTAAGACAGTTCCTCAGAGGGGCTAAGAATATAAAACCCCCAAGGAAACAACCAATACCTGCTTGGGACCTCAGTTTCATACTAGAAAAGCTGACCTTGCCTCCTTTTGAGCCAGCTGCCTCAACAGATTTGCAATATTGGTCATGGAAAACAGCTTTCCTTCTGGCTATTACTTCAGCTCGTAGGGTTTCAGAACTACAAGCCCTCATGGCTGTGCAGCCTTTTATCATCTTCCATCAGGACAGAGTTTCCTTACGAACCAACCCATCCTTTATGCCAAAAGTGGTATCCAGGGTAGCTTTGAATCAGGCTATACACTTACCTACCTTTTACCCTAATCCTCAAAACAAAGGGGAGAGATTATTACATTCCTTGGACATCCACAGACAACTGCGTTATTATTTGGACAGAAGAAAACCTTTCAGAAAATCAGAACAGCTCTTTGTGTCCTATGCTATAGGAGCTCAAGGGAAGCCTATTTCCAAACCGACAATCTCAAAATGGATAGCCCACTGCATACGCTTTTGTTACTCTTTTCATGGCAAGACTGTACCTGCAGGCATCAGATCTCACTCCACAAGGGCCACATCTACCTCTGCAGCTTTCCTCAGAGGAGTTCCTACCAAAGATATTTTGGAAGCAGCCACTTGGAGTTCTGTGCATACCTTCTCCAAGCACTACCACGTACCATTATACTCCAGAACTAGAGCAGGCTTTGCCACTGCAGTCTTGCAGGGCATCCTGGCTCCTCCTAGTTCCAACTAGTGCCTACCACCCCTTTCTTAGCTTTGGGATTCTACCCATCTGTTATGACTGCAGCTGTATGCACGATGAACATAGTACAGTTTTGTACCTACCATAAATGTAGATGTTCGAGTGCTAATACAGCTGCAGTCCAGGTTTCCCTCCCTCCTTCCCCTCTTGGGACAGGCCTATTGGCCAACACCTCCTCATACAACCTGATTGGGGTATTCGTTTATGGTGTATTTGCTTGCAACTAATGTATTTTGATTATATGACATTGCCTTATTACACAAATTTATGTATTGCCTTCCTTATGGGGGCACCTAACATCTGGGGCAAGAAAAACTGAAGAAAATGGCGTTGGCTGGTTCTTTTATACCCCTGTCGCACTGACGTCAGGGAAGAAGCGACGACAACCGACGCCGGACCTAGACTTTGGAATTCGGCCGACCGAGGACCTGCCTGACGGCAGGAGAACCCATCTGTTATGACTGCAGCTGTATTAGCACTCGGACATCTACATTTATGGTAGGTACAAAACTGTACTATATAACCCTCTGTACAAACCCCTCTTTTATGCCTAATGTGGTGTCTGAGGTTTTGATGAGTCAAATCATTAACCTTCATGTTTTCTTTCCATACCCACAAAACAAAGGCAAAAGGATTTTGCATTCCTTAGATTTGCATAGACAGCTCAGATTCTTATTAGACAAAACTGGATCTTAGAGAAAATCTGACCAGCTGTTTGTAGTTTTTGTAAAAGGAAAGGATGGACGAGCTGTAAATAAGCAGACAATATCCAAATGTACTGCAAATTTCATCTCATTCTATTATTTTTATCTTACAAAGCTAGCATCCCATAAGATTACAAAATGTACTCCACTAGGTCTGCAGCTACTATCAGTGCCTTCCTTTGGGCAGTTTTCACTCGCACCATCTTGGAGGCAGCTACCTTGAACTCTGTCCACACTTTCTGCAAGTATCATAATATTGGTTTTGCATCCAGGGCCAGGAAAGGGTTTGTTTCAGTCATGTTGCAATGGCTGAGTTCTCCCAGTCTTGCCTCTAACCTCCCAACTCTCTAGCTTTGGGAATCTTTCCAAGAAGTATTACTGCAGCAGTGAACTACAAAGTTTACAGTGCAGTTGTGTTTGGTATTTAATGTAATTGTAGCTGCTTAAGTAGCTTCACTGTTGCAGTACCAAATTCCACCCTTCTGTTCCTTCTTTTTTGTCCCTGGTATTGGAGTGAGTACCCTTTCCATTCTGTTCTTCTCCCACCTTCAATTGGGAACCCCCCTCCATAGTCCACCTACTGCTGTCTGGGGAACATATCTTTACAGATTGTGCTCCTGACTGCCATGGTGAGAGGGTGCCTCCAGTTAGGGGCAAGAAAAGATGATGGTTTACAACTTTTTATAACTTGTTGGGGGTGTATTTGCCAAGCCATGGGGGAAGGTGAAGTTCTCTGGTATGCAGATGGTCTCTGTGTTTCTCAGAGACAGAATCTCAACAGTTTCTGCAACAGTGAACCTGCTTGAACATGTACATTTAAGTACATAACACAAGTTTAGTTTCACACAGTTCTAGTAACATGATCAACGGCTCTAAAAATTAAAAAGTTGTAGTTTTGTTTTAAAAAGTACTTGGTCTTCTGATGTACAAGCCCGTAACTTGTAACACTATAAGTAAAGTTAATTTTACATTTATTTATTGTATGTCAGTGCATGACTTGCATCATAGCTATGTCATTTATTTTGTATAAAACTAAGGATGTAGAGTTTACTAGCATCTGTTTGAGACTGGATCTGAAGACAGTGGGTGATTGTCAAGTAGTGTCTTCACCTTGAGATGCTAGTGACGTCCCCCTCCTATAATAAAGTCTTCTTGACATCAGTTAACACATCCGTAACATTTGTGTCATTTGTCAGCATACTGATTAGCATTGTAAATGTTAACCTGAGACTTGCGTGCGTGTGTGTGTGTGTGTGTGGGGGGGGGGTCCGCAGTCTTTTTCCTTGTATTTTACATTGCATTATGGGCCTAGGAAAAGGTTTCTCAGAGGAGACACTAAAACTAGACGCTGGTGTTGTGCTTTCTCCCTCTGCTCCATTGCCAGCTGTCCTTCTACCCCCTTTAACGCAGAAATACAGACCACTTTCCCGGTAATACTGGTTCCTTCCCACTGTAGTACATATGTCATCATGCAAACTCTTCTGCTCACCTCTGTGACCTTAGGGCTAGAGAGTTATGAGTATTTGGGTACTTCTGTACTCCCTCACATTTTGTCTTTTGGTTTTGAAGGTGAGTAGACATGTGAATTTGCTATCAAGTTAATCTTCGTTTTTCTTTACAACCACAAAAATAGGTCAGACTACTTCATTCTCATAGGAAAATTGTTCCTATTTTGAGTTGCTTGGTTTTAAAGTAATTTGTGAATTTACCATATATGCTGCTCTCCTTACAAGTAGAAGAAAGACAGAAAGCTAGAAGTCTAAGTTAAGTACTCAAATTTTAAATGGAAACGAAAACTGATTATAGTCTAACTTAGCTTATTAAGAATTCCAAGTGGTTCTAACTTATTATTATATATATTGGTGGAGGAGAGCTGGTAAAGAATCAGCATAACAGAATATTATTCTTGTGAGGACAGTTTAACTTTGAATGCTGTACCTTTCCGGATACTTACATTATAGAAGAGCTATGTAATTTTCATTAAAAAATATATATGCTCTGATGATGGATGCTGGTGGATAAACAGTGGAAGGATCTTTGAAATATTATATCTTGAATTGCAGGCTTTGCTTTTCAGTTTATAACAGTTACTCATGCATATTTACCACATTTTTTAAATATGCAGGCCCAGAGCTGTCAGGGTGGTGATAGCCATTCAGTAACTGATTTGGCAGAGCGTTTAGGTCAGACGGAACAGCTGGTAATTCATCTGAAGGAGCTTATTCGACAGAAGGATGCCGAACTTCGAGGGAAAGATCAGCTGCTAAAGGTACCATTGTTTTGTGTTTTTTAAAATGGGACACTTGCAGAATAACAGTTTTTCTCATTGTCTCATGGCAAGTCCAAAAATTCTAGTGTTTTGTCCTATAGTTGGTGATATTAGACAGTCTGCCTGATGGTGTACATCTTCCTTGGTTTCAGGTATGTTTTGAAATATAGTACCAACAAAGATTGCTATGGAGGTGAGCATTAGGTTTATAGAGGGTACTCTGAGTAGGCTTTTAAACTAGTAATTATGTCATTTGTGAGATTCTTTTTGGGGGGTTGGGAGTGGACTTACCATCTATTGTAATTTGACATAAACAAAAGGTTGCATCTCAAAATTGGCGCCTAGTTAGATCTGTATCTCTTTAGAACTTTAACATTGAGAAATAATCCCTATTTTCAATACTTGGGTACTTTGCATGTTAATTCAGATCTCAGCAGCCCAAACCAAGTAAATGCAGAAGAGCTAAGCCATTAATCTGCCATTACTTAGTCGCACGTGAAACAAAAAACAAGATAAGTGTGAGAGACTCTGTTCTACTGAAGTAATCTGACTGTTCCCGTCGTAAGATAAGCTATTTTGTCCAAAGACTTTATCAGACCTGACAATATAGAGTCTCAACTTTTAAATGTATATACTTTGTATATGTATCCTCATTTTTTGGAGGCTTCACAGTAGCCCAAAGGAGGAGGAGGAGGATGGACAGAGTTGGAACTGGCTTGGGGACAGCTGCAATAGCAAAACAGAGGAGACATGGAAGGAAGCAGTCCCAGGAGTAGGTAAAATAATCACCAGAACTGGCATATTGAATGTGGATTGGTGCAGATAATCCGAATGGTGAAAGCAGGAAAAGGGCATCTGCAAAACCTTCTACTATATTAGTC